>NC_135549.1:16969841-17269841 GCF_964340395.1 Glandiceps talaboti
CTCCTATATTACCTGTAGACATGATTTAAAACAAATTGGCAACAACTAAATGACAGTGTCTATGATAGGCAAGAAATGGCTGGATTTTGATAATTGATCCTCAAAGACAAGGGCAAAGGTTATAGTTTTAAAAGAAAGCTTGTACCTGATAACAGTGGGGTAGACACTTGAACTAGGTCTCTATGTATTACAGATCCATCTAGCAGACATATTACAATAACTTAGCCTGACTAAAAACATAGAAAACCAAGACAGATCAACTTCACAAAATATTTCATCACAGATGTTATAAAACAATGAGGTGAAAAATTGACCATAGATAAGATGACACTATATTGTTTTGGGAGGACTTACAGGAAAAGAAATAAATTTTACACATTTTAACATCTTCTAGTGAACCTCTTCAACTCTACACTCAAGCTCTTAAAGATGATCATGTTTATGAAATCAAATAAAGTGCCTAATTCTAGCAGAGTGGTTACTGCCCCAAGTAAAATATTATCTATTTACATATATTAATAACACAGAGTGGTGCATACAAGTACAACAACAAAACACACCCACACAATTGATTTCATGACAAGCCTTTCTTACATGATACGAAGCCTTGCCTGTCTACTCACTGGATCTGTGCCGCCGCTATGGTTAGTACCTTAAATGAGGTTTAGCAGAGTCACAGATCAATCAAGTAGACATTGCGATAATCTAGCCTGTCTATGCCTTGGATCTGTGACTTTGCTACGGTTAGTACCTTAAATGAGGTTAGCAGAGTCACAGATCCATCAAGTAGACATATTTCGATAATCGAGCCTGTCTACTCACTGGATCTGTGACTACGCTGTTGTTAGTACCTTAAATGAGGTTAGCAGAGTTACAGATCCATCAATGTTACTGATCGTCAGAAACTCTGAAATAATGATCATGTATCCCACACACAAGTCGCCATTATTTCATCAAGATTGTTTAGCACTTCCAAATAATGTTTATCAATTTTACACAAATGGTATCACTATCTTTTTTTTAAGATAACAAAAATATGTCAATTTTTTCTAAGAGTAATTCTATGGTTTTTAATGTAAATATTCAATGTTCTTCAGTTCTTTCTTTCTCCACCATTTATGTATTCTGAATTTCTTTTTTACTCAATTCTTTCAAAACAAGAAAGGATAGTTCATAGTTTCCCGCCTCATGGCTGTGTGTGCATGCAACAGTTGCAGTTGCATATAGTATGTATATATATGGAAGATCACAATCACAGTGGCTAAAACACTGAACAAACAAACACACAATGATACTTCTTTAGCAAACAAAGCACAGAATAATGATAGCACTTGTATATAGTAAGACAAAGCCATTCCTCACATGTGGTGGTGGTCAATAATGAAGAAATGAAACAATGCCCCTCCACTATCTTCATTCAGATATCTAGTTATCTATAATGAAATGTAAATTTGACTTTGGTAGAAACCTTTTTAATAGATAGCATCATATTCTCATTACCCTCAATTTAGATGTTTGCATGTTGATTTACTTTCAATATTTAGTTTACATAACCATTTTCTTCGCTGCAAGTACTTTCATTTTGTAATTTTCATGCAAATTTCTAGTTGTACATACTCCATTTCGTTTCCCTTTGAAAATTACAGCTACAAAATTAGTATACTGCAGATGGGACAAACTGGCAGCAATCTTCTATCTTCCCATAGATTTAATAATATTTGGCAGCCATATTGGATTTTAAAATGGCAATATTTGAAATCACTGTGACCTTTATTTCAAAAATTTGTATGGTGACCCCGATTTTTTTTCTATATTTTCTCTGAGAATAGGTTGGAGTTTTCTTGACCAAAGTAACAGTAAAAGTCTATTTCTGAGGCATATACTTGATATTTTGCTGATAACTGACAATGGATATTAGACATCCCCAGTTACATATCAACAGAATACACACACCTACATCGGTATAACTTAAACGATATATGCTTAAATTATTGAACTGTAAAATTTCGTGGGGAAGCAAAAGTATTCATTTCAAAAAAATTGTTACTGCAATATCTAAAAGATTTCTCATGTATCGATCAATCCACTTTTCAAAATGTATGTACCTGATATTGTATGCAAGCAAACACACACACACACACTGAAGATAAAAGTATGTCTTCTCTGACAGCACTGACTGATGAGGGGGTAAAATACAGTACCTCGTAACCTTGGTTAAATCTAAGTGCAAAGGATCAAAGCTCTCACAAACTACCTGCATAACAGCTTTCATTGTAACAGCAGACATCATTCCAGAGCTTTGATTTGATATGTTAGGGATGCATACAATATCTATACATCTCGCATACTTGACATTGTGATGCTTTTACAGTCGTCATAGCGAGAAAAAAATGTGACGCAAAATTGAGCATTGTTGATGAACACAATTTATTCCGAGTTCTACAGTATGATGCGGGTGGTCTTTCCATCATCTTCTGAACATACGGTTTCTCTTCTCTTTTGTAGAAATTCAAAACTTATTGAGTTAACTTGCCAAAGAAGTTCACTAGGCTGTTATTAATGTGCTTTGGCGTTTCATTATACTGCGTTGTGAATTCAATGAAGAGACTCAGTGTAAGTCAAACATCATAGCACCAACAGAAGTGTGCAATACTTTGATCGCTTGACCCATGCCCACCCTCACAACAGAAATCATTCACTCAGATCTCACTTTTTGCCTACATCAAAAGAACACCGACAATCACCTTACAACAACTGAACATTTACAGTAATAATTTAATGTTCCTTTGATCGGAACACACACGTATATTATAATCAAATTTAAATCTTTTTCACGTGATGAAAGACAAGTCATAAATAATGAAAGTTATTGACAGTAATGGATGATACACGGGTTAGTAATACCCACTGTATATTGAACACTGTTACTTGTGATTTGTCAAAAAGGCAATTCTAGAAAGAAACATCTTGTATTGTTCATGTTTGAAACAGTTGGCTACGGTCTGGTTCATTTGGATTCACGACATGAAAAGTACTTCTTTGCTATTGTTATTGACAAACATACATCCTTCATTGTTATTATTGTTATTAAACAAGCCAGAAGAGAACGGAACAATCACCATTGTCACAAGGTCTATGACAAAACTGCAAAATTCATGGGTACCGTACTTAGTCTATGTAAAGGGTCGCTACAAGTTTGTCTTGGTAAAGCCTATCTGCATTATTAATAATTTTGAGTTAAATGTGATCTGAAGGTCTTACTGTAGCAAACCACGAGCATATCACAGGTAGGGTGTTTTAATTAAAAGTACCAGTAAAGTAGGAATGACATTTTTGACTGAAAATCAGACAGATTGGGCAGAAAATATTTTATGGCCAACACTTAGTTTAACTGATATAAAACAAAATCTTTCAAAATTGGACTTTCAGGACAAGAAACACTTATTATGATGACATAACTACTAAATTATTTTGAAGAAGAAATCAGGAGAGATTTCAATAAATTTGAAGAAATAACAACATACAATGTATATCTCCTCATAAATACAGAGCCATGATTGATTATATGCACAGCAAATTATACAGACAGCAGACAGAGACAGAGACAGACAGACAGACAGACAGACAGACAGACAGACAGACACACACACACACACACACACACACACACACACACACACACACACACACAAATATTAGTCAAATATCAGCTCCTTCTGTGGGAGTAAAAAAATACTCATCCACACTAACTGATGATTATATGATGATTATATACACAGCCAAATTATACTGCGACACACACACACACACACACACACACACACACACACACACACACATGCACACACATACACACACACACACTGACACACCGATAAACATTAGTTAAACATAAGCTCCTCCTGTGGGAGTCAAAAACACTGAACAATACTTGATTATATAGAACCAAATTGTATATATGCACAAAAGAGAATTAGATGATCACATGACATGAAATTCTACCCTGCTGGACTAAATTACTTAAATTATCTGTTATGGTAACAGTCATGTACTGAAAAAAAAAAATCATCTCAGAATCAACCCTTGAGAACCTAAGATTCAAAATGAATTCTGACATCTTAGAGTCCAGTTTTTTATCAATGTAATTTTTTATAAAACATTTTTTCAATATAATTTGTGTTGGGATTTAAATATATCATTGAAATAACTAGCTCTTTTTCAAAACAGAATATGTAAGTGGAAACAGATGATATGAAACACCTGAAATATCGTGACAAAGACGTGTTTCAATGGCCAGGGTGAAATGATTCATTACATTAGATTCATTCATGTGAAATTATAATTATAACTCCTCTGTCATATACCTTCCATCATGTTCCATAAATGTTTGTCATATTAAAATATTAAAATATTCTGCTTTGTTGTTTTATTAACAGATGTACACCTTTCAATTCATGAGAAAATGTCAAGTTTTCACCTAAACATTTCAAATTAAAGAAAATTGATTATGACATGATTTTTTTCCCCTCATGTATACATTTCACTTGCGGGAATCAAGGTACTACTGTGTGGTGTTCTTTTGTTAACAATAACATCATGTGATTAGCTGTATGTTCTTGGTTTGTGGATTACAACATTGTAGGTGTTAAAGATGAACTCCTTGATCTCATGGTTCATTTATGGCTGTTTAAGGAATTGTGTTGACACTGTCTTTGGTATTAGGGTTGTATGTACATTTTTTACTCCAAATGTGGCTGCCATTCAGTAAAAAAGTGACTACAAGTACTGTGAAGATCATGAACACAAAACCAAAATTATAATACTACACCCAGTACTACAAATACCGAACAACACCAAGGTAACAAACACCATACTATTGCGAATATTGAGTGATACCAATGTATTAATAATAATAATAATAATAATAATTTATTGTTCAAAGACCACTACACAAACATGTCTCAAAGGTCTGATTCATTTGCAACTTGAAATCACAAAAATATAATCCTCAAACCAAAACTCAGTCATATACTACTACACATGCCGAGTGGTACCTTAGGTATCGTTGTATTGTCAGCAATGCAGGCACACACGTACATCTACAAAATGTTAGTACACAGATTTCAACAGCTTGGAATGTTTTGTAAATTTCATTCAACATTCCATAGTGAAAGTAGGTGGGTGTACTAAAGTAATATTGACATACCAGCTCACTTTCCTTCCATTTTATAGTATTTGTTTAATTTTCCATGCATCCTTTATCAAGCAGGTATTTACCATTTTAAGACAAAAGAATAACTAAATATAAGGTAAACAGTTGGTGACAATATACATATTACAAATATTTACATTGCAAATTGCTATTGTTTCATTGCAATTGTTGCTGGTATGATGTGCCATATGGCGTTGTTATACCAACATTTCACAAACAATCAATTTAGTGTCATCCCTTTTCATTTTACAAAATTTAAGATTTTCACTGATAAGTTTAACGAGAATGTTATGTTTTTCATTGAATGGATGGATGGATGGATGGATGGATGGATGGATGGATGGATGGATGGATGAAAGAATGAATGAATGAATGAATGAATGAAAACTGATGAGTGATCTTCAACTTCAATGCTAAACCTACATTAATTTGCAACTTGAAGTCACAAAAATATAATCATTGAAAATCCTGATGATATCAAACTCTCATGACCATACTGAGAATTCGCAGGATCAATTTCATAAAATACAGTTTGACATTTAGTTTTCAAGAAATTTATTCCCAGAGATCAGTATCTAGATGCTTCAATGAGGTTTTATTTTCCCTGATCCTGGAGACTTGGTACAGAAGTATCACATGGAATTTCATTTTAGCAGCAAAGAGACACCAGCGAAAACAAACATTCATTCGGAGCGAAAATAAATAATTACATGTTAATAACATTCTTGTGAAATACAAACCAAGCTCTGTCACCAATTAAATCATTGGTGTGGTTTGGAACAACATATTTCACACACAAAAAATGGTATATAAATACCAACATAATCCCAGACCGTATCTTGATTTGTATTTGATGCCAAATTTGCTGAAAACGATATATGTGATATTAATTTTGCTGCTGAACACAGCCTATACAATATCATTTTCAATGGGGTACACAAGGCTTTCCCAGTCATATGACCCAAGGCTATGTAAAAAAGTACAGAATACATGACAAGGACAGCAACAAGAACAGCTGTAAGCCTTTATCCAAGTATCTTATCACTCCCTTATTAACTAGGAAGAGGTATAAATGTTCATTTCTCATACTTTGATAGTTGAGGTTACTAAATGGGTTGAAGTTGGCGTAATAATAACAGAAGTCATATGTAATGTTTCGATGTTGAAAGTCTAAACAGAAGTCATTGTTAATGAATTAAGAGTCTAATTAAAAGTCAAGTCAATGTTATGAAAGTCTTGGCACTTTTCTACTCTTGACTCATCACAGCAAGTTCGTATTAAATGTGAAAGAGATGAGACAATGGTAGTCAGGAAAATTTAGCCCTTCGCTGAATGAGGTCCTTGCAAGATAAATAATCTGAATGTAGTATTTATCATTCAGAGGGCTGCGATATTAAGTTATGGATTACCGATAGGACAGCGTTTTACATCAAAGGCGGCAGTGAATTCAGCTGTGTCAGCTGTGCTGAGATACCTGCTTTCAGGATAGACAAGACGACGTACGATGGGTAGAAATGATAGACAGTGAACGAGTAGCTGAGTTGTGGCAACAACTCTCTCATTTTATCTAGATTGACTATCACCTGTTTTCGACTGAAAACCATTAGCCGTGAATTGCTAAGCCATAGTCAGTGAGCAGTGGCCTTATCTGTTTTAACACATCTGTACGGTTTCCATCCATGTGGATAAACTTACATTTAGGCTAGCGTATAGGGTGAATGTCTTCCCGCTCACAGGGAAAATGTGTCAAGAGGAGTCGAATCACGCGATAGCTTGACGGTAAGTTTACAGAAAATGTACAAGAAATGGAAAAATATATAAAAGACGGGATTGGTGAATAGTGCCCCAAGGGGAGACGGACATTTTAATGGTGGGAAAGTCAATCTGAGACAATGGCACTAATTGAGCCAATGCGCACATTGTCGGCTGATTAGGAAGACGTATTGAAAAGATTGACATAGCACAGAATTAACGAGATGTGAACAATATAGATTTTAACAAGTTTACATAACACAGATCACAACCAGAATAATACGACACATTATTTGCAGACTAGAGTCAGAAAAGTTGAAATTTAGATATCATTTCTTTACACTATCCTATATGTTATTTGCATAGTGAGGACTTAAATTTATCTCATTTGAATAATAAAAAAAAAAAAAAAGTTCTCACTGTTAATATTACCATGACAATTGCCAATTTGTATTCTTTTGTGTGAAGTGCCTAGTATCTCGTATTTCTTACAGACTTCCAGTGTGTACTATCTGAGTTACAGTAAATCACATGCAGTCAGCCTCACTGCACATAAACAAAACAAACGGGGTAACAATAACAGAGACAACACGTACAACACACGCCACTGATCACTATCACCATAGTAACACTACAGTATCCCCTTGAAATGTTTCCAGTTAACTTTGCCACTGAAACGAAGCGGAGGTGTTTTGTCCTCGTGTATATCGTTGGTATACAAAATTTCTCCATGATTTATCATATCGCTAATGTCTTTTTTATAATCACAATAATTAGATCAGTGGTATTTAAGAGTATTCATAAATCAATCCAATTACAATTATCATATATTTACCTATACAATTACGGGCCCAGCTTTAGATTTTACACAACTTGGTTTGAAAAGTCATAGTTTCATTTGAAACAACTTTTGAGAGAAATTATGCTCACAGCCATCATACAAGTATTATTACATTGATATCTGAATGGTAATAGTAATTGAGACAATTATCAATGACAACCAAAAAATACATGTTATCGATACTGTTGAGACAAAAGTACCATATTTGGTCCTTATTTTTTGTTGACTAACATATAATTTACATATTATTTGCATATAATTTACATGTCACTCACTATGTTTTATAACCATGACTGCTTTCAAACACACATTTCTTAAAATAATTTGTGGAATATATAAATGATCTTTGTTTATCCGTTTTGATTATTAAAAAATAAACAATGTAAACATACAAATAAAGTAAAATGCAATTTATACTATTCTTAGACTCTCTGGTTTTCTATCTGAAATAGAAACAATGAAATCTCTCTTTGAAAAACTGCAAGTGAGTAGATTTCCTGTCTTGTCATTTTGAGTCAATTTCACTTTGTCTTGTTTTTAGTCTCAGCTGCATGAAAAGAATCAACCAAAATGAAATTATCAGCATCAACTAGTGACGGCAAGGAAGGCTTGATTGGTTATGCCAACAATACCACTATAGGTGTAGGTGATAGAGATTAGTTGGGTCGTTAACACAACTCGCTAGATCGAACACTCATTAGGCGCAAATTAATAGGCTTGATGTACCTTCAACATGTGTCTGACTCTGATCACATTTGACAAGAATTTCAAACTTGTCACCTCAACAACCTTTAGTAGCATTCATGTATACTAAAGTACGCTACACTATAGCTTTTATGTTGTCCGAGAAGATTTTTTTGAAAATCAGAAGAAAAATTTTGCCATTAAATTTTGTACATAGAGTGTGGAGGTTTTCTTGTCATGTTCAAGTTCAAGGAGAACAGAAAAGAAAAAAAAGGGGATAACGTTTTTTTTTCTTCTAAAAACTAAGTTTTTTTTCGAGAGAGTGACTGTGAAGTATCTGAAGTAGTCTGACATATGTACACAATAGTGAAACTGTATAACGGGCAGAAAGTGCTGCCGTAAACAAATTAGACCTGGTCAACTGTATGGTGGTTGTAACAAAAACACCTTAACGCTACAATAACCGACTAAACAATGCAACCAGCAATCAATGAAGCAACAGTTTTCTTATTGAAACAAAATTCTAGCCTGCAATAACAGATTAGAGGTCTCACTAGAACTGTTAGGCTTTGTACAAGACACAGTACAAGCTCAACTGCCTGAATAAATCAACCACTCATGTGGAAAAAAGTCTCAACTTTTACCACTATGTTTCTAAAGTATCATTTCTATGCACTGACCTAGCAATGGGGCGGCCTACGATCTGTAACGCAACTTATTACCACTGTATTTACCCAATTATTTCACTTATTCAAGAAATTCAACTTACTTTCAAAATGATGAAATCCATCTTCCAGATATGTCTTCTTGAAACCTTAATTAATTCTTTGGTACTAACTAAAATTCTTACGATAGAAACAGATCTCTGAGATTATACTTCAATTCCAACCATACAACAACTGAGACTTTTTTTTTTATGGCAGGAGTCTTCAACATTTCCCGCATTATACAGGGTTCAGAGAGTGATGTGATACTTGTATTGTCACTTTTCCAGGTAACGTAATATTGGTAGTCGAGTTCATCTTGTAGACTTTCAGCATACGCGTGTCAATTCAAAAATAGGTCTATTTCAGCAACGCACCAATGTTCATACGGTAGCAACAACTTTTCATTTACAGAAACACGTTTTCTTTGCCTTCTGTAAACTCAGGAGACAGCTTTTAAGGTGAGTACAGATACCGCTTCAATTTACCAGTACATATCTCCATCTCCTTCATCAGTTCATCTATTTTCCAATCACTTCTACTGACAACTCCTGGGTTTTCTTTTTTTTAAAGCTTAAATCTCACATAAAAACACAATGGTTGTAGCTTTCACCTGTAAGAACTGCCACTGCCACTGACCCTGACTTTGAGTGAGGGATTTAGACCTAAAAGTCCAAACAGCTGATAAAAAAGACTTTTTTTTCTAGTAGAATCTGACCTGGTCTTCTTTCATCATGTACATTAAGCAAAATGAACGGCTGACTAGATAGGTGCCGGGCTAGCTCAATTGTAATCAAATACATGCTTCATTCTAGGTTATTCCCACCCACCTACCATTCTCCACTGGCTTCCTATTTGTTCGCTGCTCTGGGTAATGAGCTCATTAGCAGTGCATTCTGGGTAATTATGCAAATGTCGAGTCATTTATGCAGGCAGTGGCTAATGAGTTGATGTATGTATGTAGAGGGGTGGATCACATTTCGACTGAATGTTCAGTAACATTGTAGTATAAATGTCATTTAACTCCAGGGTTAATAGATGTGTCTCTTGTTGCACCATCTCTATACTGAAATAAGTTGCAGATATGAGTTTACAAGCCCCTGCCCTTAACCTTCCATCAACCCCTATAATCATTGACTTCTTCATCTACAAAGTAAACCTAACACTGCTTCCAAGCCAAAAATCATCGCCACACGCTACAAATTACTTAATTAAGCAGTGGAAGGGGTAAATTACTCTGTTAGTCCTCCAACTTTTTCTCTCTCTCACTAATCATTAAAAAAAACATGTATCTAAAGATATTATATAAAAAATATCACCTGAGCTATTCTCAATCTACCAAGCTTTCTATTAAACTTTGAAAACGCTCACTCACCAACAACACCTTTTGATGTGTCGGAAACATTACCACAAACAGATTTTAGAGAAGTTAGAATTTCTAGCACTGTTGAACCTAAGAGGCCATGAAAATGAGTCGGCACACCTTTTTCACTCATGCATGTCACAAATACTTCCTACTGTAACACAGAGCTCTATGAAATACCATTAAAAACCCCAAGTTATATGTTTGCAAATTCAATATTTTCTTTTCACTTGGGGAAACAATTCTAAAACGAAAACAGTTCTCTGTTGTCGGTACATTTGAATACCATGTGAAATGGATGCACTTAAATGTTGAATTTTTGATTCAGATGCAAACTCATTTTAAAGAGCACACGACGAACAAACAGTAATAGAGTGTGTGCAGTGGTACAGGCTTAGCCTGTGGTAACTCTTTTTACATATTTAGCCAGAGGCACTAACCGGAGCTTAATAGAAAGGGATATGCATGAATTTGTAGGCATATCCATACGATGGGTGAATACATCAAACGCAGACTGTTGAGTACAGTCACTGCATGGAATGTTACCCACTAGGACATAGGAATCGAAAATAATGGTTGAGAACCATCGGAGCTTGCTCTCAACCTCTATTTATCTTGTTCAAAATGAATTTTTTAACAGAATGAAAGATTTACTTGTGAGTAGAGATGTCTCATATTCAGCTAGGTTCTGTTTCTATTCCTGTTTTTTTTTTCCACATAAGTCGGAAGATTACAAAATTACTCCATTTTTTTTATCTCTATATTCATCTTGTTTATTAAAATTGAATTTTTGAACAGAATGGCAGAGTTCGAGTTATCATTAGATGTCTCGTATTCAGCGAGGTTCTTCTTTCAGTACTCTAATTTTTCAATCATATTAAAGTCAGAAGATTATGAAATTATTCCATTTTGTCTATTCCACGTATAAAGGAGATTACAAAATCTTGACCAAAATTTCGGAAAACAGATAACTCATAATATTTAAGATATTAGCTTTTATGTCCTAAATATTGTCAAGGGATATATGACCCACGAACCAATATACTAGAAAACAAATCGATTCAAGTCTAATTTTGACATATTCCTAAAACACCATTTTACGGGCAATATTCATTGACAAAAAATTTGACCGAGTGATGGCTTTTTGTTTTTGTTTTAAAGAATAAAGGTAAACAACAAGGAAAAGCTGCACAAATGATTCAAACTCTATACATTGTCAACATTAGGTTTGTATAATGAAATACAGATATTTCATTTCTTCTTCAAATTCTTCCGTCTCCGGTAAATATACATGTTTTCACTGTTGCTGTGTCAACCCCTGTCATAGTGTTTATAGTCCTCCATATTACTGTTCATTGTATTTGGAAATCCCTAAATAAAGCCCACTTTTAATCCAAAACTTTTATAGTCATGTTCGTGTACTCACGCGTTGCAGTTTTGTACCCATATAAACTTCTAGAATTGAGAGAAAAATGTGGCAATTCATGTATTATTCATTCGCGTATATTTCATCATGGAAACTTACAGAAAGGATGAACTCCAGCTGACCGCCATTATAACATTGTTTGAGGAATTACAGTTATTATGTAAATGTACTGCCAAGCCTGTTCAAGTGTAATACATGCTGATCTCAAGGTGAATACAGTCATGTAACATATATCTTCAGTCCCTGTGCTTTGTTTTCATCCACCATCTTATAAGAACATCTTGCAGACTACATTTTTCATATGTTATATTGATTTGTGCCATGCAGACAATGACGCATCTAGTCTTCCATTTTATTTACAACTGCTGACATCAGAACGTGGACAAATGGAAACCACTACAAAAAGGGAAACTATTAATGAATGAATTGGATTTATCAATAAGACTTGGCTCAGCATGTTGAAACAGCAGAGATTTGTATCACACACCATGGTTTGATAAGAACAGTTTTGTGCTTCTTTATGCGTACATGAAATGCCAGGGGAACTTGAAGTTTGCTTGTCAATGTATTATGTAAATTGGCCATAAAACTGTTCTTGTCAAGTGAGGGCATGTAATGCCAGTCTCTGCACTTCCCACATGCTCTACCAAGTGTTTTTAATCCAATTTGTTTGTTTACTATCCCCTCTTTGTAACAGGTTCTGTTCGTCCACGGTCTGATGTCAGCAGTTGTAGAAATCTCAGCTATCAGTATTGATTGAGGGAAAATTACTAGTATGTTGACCCTGAAATCTTTATCTCATGCTCACTGAATAAATACATAAAAAATTGTATTTTAATGATGAAGATGTCCCTGTGAACAACTGATAGACAACTGCCGTCATGCTTTGTTTTGACAATGCAGAAAATCTATCATATGTGAAAACGAAAGGGAATTTTCTCTGCGAATAATTCAAATAAAAGAAACTGAAGTGCTCTGGAAAATATGGAAAATGGGACTTTCTCCTCGTTTGAATTTGACAACTATAACACAAAAATTGTGTGAAAATGGGAAAGAGGGTAAATTTCTACTTGAATTTTAGATCGAGATTTTCCCCGAGATTTATAAAACTGAGCTGAAAAGTGGTATGATTGTACTGAGCAGTCGGATTTTTGATTTAGCATCGTGTACTACATTACATGAAGAGGGAAAAATAATCAGTGCTTTGAATACAAACTAAAGCTTGTTCACGAGATGTTTTATTTTTCAGTGACTATGCCTTAAAAATACCAATTTTGGACTTAACAATGGACAAAACTGAAGAGATGTAAAACTTGGACACTTACTGTCGTCTTGAATTTCAGATTTGACAAAGTCAAAAACTATCAATACATACAAATTTGTGAGGGAGAATTTTCTCTTTGAATTTTACATGTAGAGCAAGAGTTGTTCATCGATGTTTTATATTTGAAGTGACTGTGAGGTATAAGTGGTATCACATGGTCCACGTCGGGGTTACACAAATTGATCATTCTCAAAGCTGTTCAACAATTACTTTCCAATTACATGAAAAATGTGACATGCTCACACAAATATACGAGTAGTGGCCAACACAATACCCATCAGTTTAGTCAAGTGAATCTATATTTAATGACACACAAAGGGTGGTTTCATCAATACACCACACTGTATGCTGTTCACATCTAGGATATGATCCAACAGTAGTATCAGTACTCGTAACAGTCAGATACAAAACCCACACTCAGCTCACTACATGACATGACACGACACGACATGACATGACACTATACTACACTACACTACACTACACTACACTACACCATACTTCACCACACCACACCACACCACACCACTCTACACTACACTACACCACACTACACCACACCACACCACAGCACACCACACTACACTACACTACACCACTACACTACACTACTACACTACACTACACTACACCACACCACACCACACCACACTACACTACACTACACCACACTACACTACACTACACTACACTACACTACACTACACTACACTACACTACACTACACTACACTACTCTACACTACAGCTTGTCCATAAAACCTAATCCATTACTGCAGCAGGCTTCTCATGCTAACACAACTCTTTACTTGTTACAATCCTGAGTATAGAATCATTTGACGTCAACGATCACCATAATGTGATGCTATTCCTTAATTTCATTACCGATCTAAATATCGTCTTTTGAAGTGGACCGTTGCTGAATTCTCACTTGATTCGTTAAAGTAAAGCTGTCAGTTTCACTAACAGCAAAATTTGTCTATATATACATATATGAACAAACTTTAATAGAAAACTGGTAATGGACAAACCTCTTCTCAAAAGAGAATAACAGGAAAACTTGAACGTCAAACAATCCAGTTGATCTGAGAATGGTTCATTTCCTTTTCCATTACTTAACATTTCCTCTCCATTCCTCCCAAAAAATGTAGAATAAATGAAAAGCTTCTACAGCATACACTATCAATCATACTCTATTTGAGGTTAAATAAATTGTGTTACCATGGTAACCACAAATACTACTATATCATTCCTATGACTGTGGCTATCAAAATAGTCTAATTTTATTAAATGTTGACTAAAAAATATCAGAATCCCTGAAAAAAATAAATGATTTCAAACTAATCCATGCATTTCCATGGCTGTCTTCATTGGAAAACTGTCTGTGTACCATCATGAAATACAGGAGATATGCTAGATTCATGATATGAATATAACACAGAATGAACACAGCAAATGTACAATACCATACACTTCAACATATACCACATGTGAACATTTCAGAATTTTAGAATTGACTGCAAGTACAGTCATTAGTATTTAACAAGTATCTATACATGAGAGAGAGAGAGAGAGAGAGAGAGAGAGAGAGAGAGAGAGAGAGAGAGAGAGAGAGAGAGAGAGAGAGAGAGAGAGAGAGAGAGAGAGAGAGAGAGAGAGAGAGAGAGAGAGAGAGAGAGAGAGAGAGAGAGAGAGAGAAGAACAGTGTTCTTCTCAAGGAAACCATACTGCCAGTTTTTTGAAACACTAGCACACCCACATAGAGATGGACACAAGCACATCTAATACTCGCCAACATTCATACATTCTGTCTCAGCAAATCCCAAGTCAATAGAAAATACGCTGATGAAAACTGCACTGACTAAAAGATCTTGTCTACTGCCTGCTGGCATGTGAACAGTAAGTTTCTATTAGTCTCAGTTTTCTCCTTGTACTGCATGTAATATATAGTACACTGCCATCACATCAGTTGTGAAAGTTGATGGCTATAAGCTGGGACTTTACAGTACAGTGCTGCCATCACTGGCATCAGTAGCAAAGTGACAACTTAGCCGAGAGTTTACAGGCAGTACGACCATCATTGGCATCAGTGCCATTATCGCCAGGCATCAATATAAAGTTGACAACTAGGTGAGAGTTTACAGTGCAGTGCCGCCATCACTGGCATCAGTAGTAAAAACTTGACAACTTGCCATGAGTTTACAGTAAAAGTGCCGCCATCGCTGGCATCAGTAGAAAACTTGACAACTAACTGAGAGTTTACAGTGCAGTGAGTGAAATCATGGAGTGCAATTATTCTTATTGCGTAGATTGTTGGGAGATGATGTTTCTAAATCAATTCTGTGTTCACAAACCTTGGTTCAAGACTCCCCTTGATCTTACCGACAATCTCCGTCAAATTATTGGACAACTAGTTTGCTTGAACTGATAGTTAATTGTCAATAAGAGACTCAACTATGTTGTTGGACCAGTCTAATAACACTACTCCTCATTCACGCATAGCTGTGGCTCTTCCTCTCTTTTCACTTTCCCTCGCTATCAGACTCAGTTACTGAATTCATCAAAAGTTTGACTGCGACCACAGAACAATGTACGAAAATGTGACCAATTCATTCTGATGCCACACAAAAAAGATCTGTGCATCATTTTCTGATATTCTTCGAGGCACTGACACAAACTCAGTGACAAGATTAGAATCATGCTTTCTGGATAAAACTAAGGGAAACCATACAGTTTTTGGGGGTTTTTTACTATGAAGGACCCAACCAGTCTAATGAAAACCTTACATTTCATTGCCACTATCTGATACATATACATATACTGTCCTTGTTTTGATAACACTAGTAAAGCAGCAATATAAGTCTACTTAAGTTAACAGTTTGGTGTCCACAAAATCCAGGGGTCTCTATCATCACACCAGAGTTGGCAGTTTTATATCAAACATGAAATTGTTGAAAGAACCATACTATTACTAGTGTCAACACTGATTGTTTGCCAATGTTGTAATAATTAAGGTTATGACAACATACAGCACAGTAGTTGTTCACTTAGCTGCAAAGTTGTAAAATGAAAATCTTGGACCAGAGACATGCCACGTTGTGATACCACTTCACTCTCTATCTTTACTCCTCCCTCCAGTTCAATCCAACTACCGTATACATGTACATGCATATTACTTTCTCCTACTAATACCGCTAATCTTCAGACTGCTCGAACCTAACCTAACCTTTTATGAATTTTTTTTTTCACAACTGGACTGAAACCTTTACACTGAGGTGTAGAAGGCAAAGACCAAAACTCAGCCACCATAACTAATACCCATCGTGGCTTCCCCTTGGGTTTTCCATCCAACACAAGATTTGTAACTGATAGAGATGTTTTCTTTTCAAGCTTCACCAGACACCAAATGAAGCCTCCGCTATTTTTACACTGAATTGACCAAACTTTCATGCCAAATTGACTACCAAAATAAGTAGCTAACTCCTAATATTATACAAATAAAATTGCATTCCTTCTTGTCTGGTAGGAATGGTTGCAAATGAATTTTGACATGGATTTCATTCTCTTTAAAGAAAATCTCACACTAGTATGAATAATTTAAGCACAGTAATCTAAATTTTGATAGGATTCTACAGAATCAGCCAGGGTCCATTGACCAGCACAAACCTCTGTCAGATCGCGGCATCGACATCACTGCCTGACATTCAATCACCTAGCTATTCCTATTCATGATATCAATCCCTAATAATCTACACAGCTAACATTTAAACTCAATTATTGCGATCCCCCTTCAGTAAAACTTTCATTCAAAACACCGACATTGCTGCAGGAATTAAATGCAAATAATTTACCGCAATTTACACAAGAAATACAAAGTCCTTTTAATAATGGTTTTTTGTTTGTTAGTTTTCCAACTGTCTTTCTTCATCAGATGAAAACATTTATGTTATTTATATTGGGCAATGATATCCGGGGAGGAAAAAAAAAAGAAAAAAAAAGGCATCAAGGCTTCACAGCAGTTTACTATAATTTCACTCCACACATTGAGATATATATATATATATATACATGTATATATATATATATGCATACATGAGGCAGGTCATCTTTTCTTGAAATGATGACAGCAAATTTTCAATTTAGAAGTCGAGTTTGACATAGCTTTAAATACATCATTACCACACAACTAGACATAATTACCCATCACACGATTTCACCACAATTGAATTTCAATGTAGTTATGCAGTTTTTAAAGATCTAATTACACAAAAGTGCAAGAAAAGCTTCAGATGAGGCAAAGGTTGCCATTTTGGTATCTTTAACCATCAGAGGTACCTAAATACTACATCATATAAAACATTGCAATGATTAAATAGTAGTAGCAGTGCCACTTTGGGCAAAGCTATTTCACAGACCCAGAAAATAAATATATCCCACGATTTTGTGACCTACAGCCAGTTTGAAGCCTTCCAAATATATATCCCATAATTTCATACAAGGACAACACAGATGAAAGAGACCGACTCCTCTCTTTCAGTGTTTATCAAGTCTCACTACAAACTTGGTTAAGCTGACATCCCACTGTGAAGAAAATACAAATGGCGCAAGTGATCAGAGTGTTTATTCAGCTACAGAGACCATTCACGTTGACAGACTACTTTTTTTTAACCGACAAAATGGTAAATAGACACATTTAAAAAAAATTGATGGTTTATTTTTTCTTCATAAAGTGAAATGACCCTCATATTGAAACATGTCTGTGCAGTGGCAGAGAGGGAGGTCCCTGGTTGCTATGACAACCAATTTGCAAGCAGCCATATGATGAACCCATGAAGAAGATATAACTACTTCGATATATTTTCTGATAAACATGGTGCTTCACTTTAATCTAGACTATTTGCATCCAACAAAAAAGATATTTCAACACTCATGACCTCCTGTATTCTTAAAAGAAATTCTAATCTCTTCATTTATATCACCATGCAAGTGCTTCCTACCAAATGACATCAAAACTTTGGTCCCGTTACCGACAGGCTTACAACCCAACTTTTCTACATCAACAATCTGATTATCAAAACTGTATCATCCAATCCCAATCCTTTGAATTTATAAAATGTATGTTATCAGGCTCAGCCCAGTTTAAACCATATACCCTAATAATGCTTTGTAACACACTGCTATCACCCCAACTAAAACCACATTCCATCAACTCATCCTAGCTCAATATCATACAAACAGCCCCCTCTTTCAACCCGCAACTATCATACATAAACCTATCACAATTATCACATCATATTACTTCTCACAAAATCAGGACTATCTGTACCCATACTCAGCTAAACTTCAAAGTGCAGTTGACTTTCTACCTTAAAATGTCAAGCCCAGGATTCATCTTTTCCAGGATTAAAATCCAGCTAATATTAGAATTGAAATCTGACCCAAGAACTACCCAAAATACTACGCTGGTTGGTTATCAAGATCAAGTCCTTGTTTCTGCTTTTTGTAAAATATTAGTAAGTAAGTGGTTACATAATCAGAAATAACCCTGTAGCTAGATGTCATAATCTACCCCAACTACTATTGGTTGGTTGGTTATCAAAATCTGTTTCCCATCATGCACTCTGCTAGCTGTTCTTCCTCTTCATCTCCATACATCTTCTGTACATGCTCTAACCCCTTCATTAGTTGATTACCTACATCTCACATCATATTATCATATGAGTAGGTTTCACACCTCTACATATTCTCATGTCACACCCAGACACTTCATTAATTCATCCATTAACAGATGATAATAATCAGTGATTATCAACTCATTAGTACAATGGTAACCAAGAGGACCTGTCGCCTCTTCACCCTATCGTCATGGCAACTAGTTGCATCACAGCTTTCTATTCCAATCTAATTTCAAAAAGATAAATCATTTATCTGGTTTGTGATTTCTATTTCCAATATCAACTCAAGCTTGTAATAAACAAGTCCTTCTTGGTCTTTCACTGTAACTCTACACCTCTGACTCAATTTATACCCTTTTCATGTCATGATACACACAGCGATGTGTCTGCTGTAATATCAATCAACCAAATATCCATCACTCCTCAGCTAACATCTGTACTGTTGTTTCTTTCACAAAGCAACTATTATTTCACATTCTGTACTGTTGCTGATCTGGTGATTTCCACAAAGCAACTGTTGTTTCCCAGATTCTGATATCTAACTAATTCACACTCTTGACTAATTTCACTTACATATAATGTTAATATCATACTGTATTTTCATATGTTTCAAGTTTTCATGTTTTCTGTGTTTTCATAGTTTGTATGTTGTGTTTTCATAGTTTGTATGTTGTGTTTTCATAGTTTGTATGTTGTGTTTTCATAGTTTCATATGTTCTGTGTTTTCATATTTCCATATTTCATATGTTCTGGGTTTCATATTTTCATGTCTTGTTTTCATATTTTAAAATATATGGTGTTTTCATATTTTCATATCTTGTGTTTCCATATTTTTATATATTCTGTGTTTTCAAATTTTCCATGTGTGCATGAAAGTTGCATAATATACTGAGGGAAAAAAAAGTTATTTCACGTAATTAATTAAATTTCACACCAATTTCAATTTTTCCACGCAGACCTGGCATACATGTATCCTGAAAGTTTCCACGAAACTTAATGATTTCTGCGATGATATCCATGATAGATTTCTATGATTGACAGAATAGTTGATCGAGGGCCATTCAAATTCTAATCGTATAGTTACATTCAACTTTTTTAATGAACGACCTACACAAAAACATCAAAACATCAAAACTATGCATGCAAGTCACAAAATCAATTCCATTCAGTATCAATCCCTAATATAACATACAATACAATATACTTCATTTTTTTTCTCCCAACATCTTGCCACAATTGGAAAGCAGCTCATTTAGTGCAAAGATTGGACTTTGATTTTCTCTGTAGTTGGTTAACTCCTTATGGGAATACTGTATGCATATACAGTGTAACAGTATTGCCGAGCGATTCAATTCCCACTTGGTGAATTTACAATGATTTTTCCTCTCTTCTGTACGGCTTCCACCCAAATTCTAGTCTCATCATAAAGATTGCGTTTCTTTCAACCCACAACTGAAATGAACTTTTTACATTCTCTCTCTTTCTACCCTGTATATGTTCAAGACAGTTATATAAATTTCTATATTTCTACACGAGAATCAACATAATGAAATATACAAGTGGAGTTTAACCAACATCAAAATGGTTGCCACGGCGATGTTTCCATGGCGATGTTCAGCTGACATCAGCAATGTCTACAGAATAGTTAGTCAATTAAATTTACTCAACTCTTTCTGGATCATTTTCAAATTACACACAGGCATCTTATAAAAATAAATCTTTCCTTCGTGATATCCCGTTGAAATGAAACTCCACAGTGAGATATAATTAAATATAATATCAAATCTATGTACAACATTTGCATTCATCTATTCCATACATGGGAGTACAGTATTGGCATATGAGACGGATAATAGAAAATAATCATCTTTATGGCTAATAATGTGCCATTTTCTGGATCAGATCAAAGGTCATATGTAAAAACATCAACCCTCTGAGCTAGAATTCTGTAATAACAGCCAAGACAATAACATCTGTACAGTCAATTTCATCATGTAAAATATATTCAAGAACTTTTACCTTTTTTTTAAAAAAAATATTGCTTTAATTTTTATTTTCTTATATTATAATATTTTGAAAATACTGAAGATGTTGTTACTCCTTCATAAAACAATGACATCCTATATTCTTTCACGTGAGGTATTTAGTCATCTTAATATTCATTTTCTTATAAAGTGCATTATATTAAAAATAATCACAATGCAATGTACAACTGACAGGAATAAAAAAAAAATACATAAAAATAAACATAAAATAATATAACATAATATAAGCCACCAAATAATTTTTTATATTTGGTGGACGCACAAAGTATAACTAATACATCAATAATTGAAAGGTAGGGTTTCGTTCTCTCCAGTATAGACGAAGATAAATTACTGAAAAATTTTTGGACTTAGCAGTCTCTATTACATGTAACACACAATAATAATGAAACTGAGTAGCGTTTTACATCGATAAACTATGCCTCAAAATTGTTGTTAATTGTATTTTTGGCAAGTTACCCTAATTTACTATAAAGGCTAACAATCACAGATATCTACAATAAATGAATGAAAATAAATGATGGCTTTATAATATCATATCAATATATTGTAAATCCATAACCAAAATAATAAAAATGTCTCAACAGACAAATATCAAAATAGGAGATATACACCATTTTTCAGTTCTGATACCGTTCAATACATTACATATGTTAGATAATACCTGTATGTACATATGTCCTAGTAGGTTTTGAGATTGCCTAGCTGCATGTATTATTGCCAACAAAAAAAAACCTGTACTCAATATTCAGTGTAAATATGTTCATATGCTAAAAACACACAAATACTACCCATTGCCATCTCACATAGCTATCATTTACACAAATTGTCTGCTTTACAGTATTTAGTATTCCTGGTCATGTTCTTTATACGGTGGTGTTCTCTCAATAGAAAAGATATCGGAAATTAAACTGCACAGATTTGATAAATAGAATTTCTATCACTAACTTTTCAATCCATACGTTTCCCTTGTTTGGGTGCAGTGTGTTTATTTTGCAAAATTAAACTGTACAGACTTGAGAACAGAATTTCTATCACTATTAAACTTCTATCCATACGTTATCCTTTTTTTTTAAGCTAATGTGTGTTTATTTACGAAATTAAAATGCAGAGATTTGAATATAGAATTCTATCCAGAGATATCCATAAGTTTTGGAAACAATTCACATGTTTTCCACTTTAAGCTTTAAGTAGTTCTTTTGCAAATTAAAATGCATAGATCTGAATATAGAATTCTATCGATAACTTTTGGGAATAATCCGAATGTTTTCCTTGGTTATCTTCTATGCATTTATTTACAAAATTAAAATACATAGATTCGAAAACAGAATTCTATCCATATCTTTTAAAAACAATTCCCATCTTTTCCTTCTTATGTTTCAGTGTAGTTATTTGGTCCAAAGTTGCAATATCGCAGGTTGAACTCAAGAACAGAGGATGATATGTTTACCTATCCATATACTCAAACCAGTAGTAATTATGCTTTGTTTTTCCTTTCTATGCCTTCGCAATCACGACTTAATTTGACTGAAATTGCACATAATACGCGTAACAGTTAGAACACAACAGTTCAATTCATCGAGTAAAAAAAATATCAACCCTAGTCTGATACGCTGATCATTTGAGTACAGATGAAAAGGATATATAATCAAATATAAAAATGACTGCACTTTGATAATTGCAAAATCAGAACGTTATTACTGCCATAGAAATGTCGACTAAAAACCTACAAAAAGACCAGCTTAATAATGTGTTATTTTCTTATTGCTTCACCTGGGGTTTCTTTCTGTAATGCTAAGTTTCATATTACAATATCAAGCAATTTGTTTTCATTTTTTTAATATATCCGACATTTCATGGAGGAAATGTAATCCCACCACTGTCGGCAAAAATGTGCTTGTCGTTCACGAAAACGTATTATTATGTTGTTACCGTGATCAAACAAAATATCAATTTCCTGCATCATGAAAGGGCAAACTAACAAATACTGTGTTTAATATAAATCACACAGCCAGCAAGTTGGTTTTTCCATACACATGGAGTACTTGGAGATGATATCAATCCCTGCAATTAATGAGATGGAATCCATGGTTGAAGGTCAAAGGTTATTCTATGACTGAATTGGCACTCAATATCTTAGTTTTACTCTACACTAGCTATGGCTGGTAATTCTACTGGTTAATAAGTTGTCACTGTTTGGTAGGGTGGGTGGGAGATTACTGTAAGGGTACGATATATTTTTTATGAGGAAAACTTGACAAAGATTTGATATTTGTTTGACAACAGGGATGGTTTAGAAACATATGAATTTGAAATTAAAAAAATAATAATGAATTTTGAAGTGTCTCTATTTCGACTGGTTTTCTTAATCCTATAACTTTGGCACTGCAGCATTTCAACTTGTATGAATATTGCTGGCAAAATGACATGAACCAGTGAGAATAAACTATAGAGTATACTAATGGAAGTCCTTGAGTACATTTACACGTACCATCAGTATATACAGACCTCTTCAATTTTACAAAAAAAAAATGTTATTGTAGAAACTCACTGATAGAGGTTACACATAATTCTCCCATAACTTCAATATTCTATATGTAGAATCACAACTACCATTTGCTAACATCAATATTACATTTAATTGCTGCTAGCGTTTTTTTTACTGGTTCAGTTAAATATCAGAAAGAAGAGATCTGGGCTGTACATGTGATAATCCTGGGAGGCTTGACTGTTCATCTGTCAATAGTTTTCATCAATCAGTCACTGTACGGCAGCTGGATGAAACGAACCATCGATGAAAATTCTACATATGTACTCTGGTCGCCTACGTCGTCGCAGACTTAACACCAGATCAAATGATATTATATTTAACATCTCGATGTTATCTAAGTTAGACTGTAAGATACAACATGTCCTTCAGTCTTCTCCAGTATTTACCAGTGATGGCTGATACAGTTTAACCACATGCACGTGGCACAACAAGTTGTATCTTTACACACTACATTACTATTTAATCTGCCTAGACATTCCAAAATAACAATTTTTAGCTAACAGTAAGAATAGAAACACTAATGCAAATGCTGTATAGATTACTGTATCAAAAGTGTGATCTGAATGATCAATTCTGGTTTACTATATATATCACTGAAAATTTTGTGCAAAAGCAAAACTGAAACTTTCTTCCACGCCCTGTCGACTTGTTCACCTGTCTGATGTTCTGGGTTGATCACATGACTCATCACTGCAATCATAACAAGTTGTGACATAAGAATGGAGGAAAATAAAAGTATACAATTACATACTGTTCCAAAATTAAAAAAATTTCGTTATTTTTTTCCAAAATATCATGAGACTAAACTGAGTTTATACCTGTGTCTACAAGTTCAACAATTTCTCTGGATTGCTTCTGGCTATCTTACTAAAAGCGCCAAGCATCTTTACATATGACGCTGATAAATAACGTTAAAATTTGACCCGTCTCTAAGAGTCTTAACTAAATCTTTAGCATCTATGAAAGGAAAAATATCACATGACATTATATATATTTAAAATCATCTTGACAAGATACGACTATAAAATCTTCAGCACCTCTAGTTTTAGATGACCTTACAATTGTCTCAACTGGCTGATATTTTTACGTACTACGTAGTATGTGCTTCAGAAAAAAAATTCACATTTTCCTTTTAATTTGTTACAGAAAATGCAAACTTATTCTCATTTATATCACAGGGAAAAATCAAGGGGTCACCATACAAATATCTGAAATAATCAAAATCTTATCAAAATTAATCCACTTTCGAATCCAATATGGCTGCCAAACACTGTGATATGCACTTTGGGAAAACAACACAGAAAACAAATTTCTTTTTTTATTTCTTTTCTTTTCTTTTTTTCTTTTCTGTTATTTCTTTCCTTATCACAAGGACCGAGAACAAGCTGTCATGTGGCAAAATTTAGAGCAAGACTTTTTTAAGTACCTTACTCTCAGGGAAATTGGTCGCCTAAGGTGTATTTTGCCATAAAACAACTCTACGAGGGGTGATTTTAAACATTCATGTATATCCGTCCCTGTCATTTCAGTCAAAGTCACAGACATCTTCTCGATATCCATTTATCCACTGAATTTCATTCCCAGGAATATTTTAATCTGCCTAATATATATCAACTAATACAACTCAGAAAAATGAGATGTCAAAAGATTAAACAAAATGAAAACTCATCATTAATGTAACATACTTGACTTATCTTACTTTATTTAGATAAATGAAAACTGATATCCACATCCAGTTCTTGACATATCTCATATACAGAATAGAAATCCTCATTACTTTAGTTACCTCTGCCTAGTGTACGTCAGATACATTTTCTGCTATATTTATACAACACTGCAATGCTTACGCACACATATCAGAAACATCACCTTTGTACGGTTGGATAGTTGCTATGGTAACCAGATTATGGCAACTTCAATTTATGTCACAACATGGGGAGAGAAAAGTAGCCACATTTGAAGTTTCAGGAGAACAGTCTCACTATGGACGTATGAATGTAATACATGTACAGCTCTCAATGAAATCAAAGACAGCTCAAGTGGAAAATAGCAAACGCCTTTGATCAGGAGGATTTTGTAAGATTACATGAACTAGCTGTTTCCCTCGTGAACATTTGACTGCATCGATCCATGCATTCATGGTATATCACACTACCGGAAAATAGATCATCAGGGTTTTTTTTGTACGAGTTTCTTTATGCTTTATGACACATAGTAAAGCATAGGATATGGCCAATTTGAAGTGATGTACGACTGTGGAATGAATTAGGTATAAAGCAGACTTCAGATCACATACTTAGCACTAGGTAAACAGATTTAAAATTTGATAACCGATTCAGTCAAACCGTCTTGGTATGTTCACAACCATCACAAAATTTATCAGTCTGAACTCTGAAACTAGGAAACGTTCTCTGGCATTTCCATCAATTGGCACTAAACATTATATTCTTTGGTTTGCGTTTTATTTTTTTTTACACATGGACTCATGCAAATTGGAAGGCTAAGTGTTACAAAGGCAGTACTTTCTTTTCACAAAGAATTTGATTAATCCTAACTTCTTTTTTTTCAAAATTTCACTTGAAATAATGAAAGAATGCTGAAAGCGAAACGCCTCAGGAATGATTGGGTGTAACAGCAGGTTTTTAATGTAAATACTAATAATTCTGTGAAAAGACAGACGCTGACCTTTTCATCTATCAAAATGGAGGCCCTACAACACAAATTCTACAGGGACCAGCTTTTGCTCTTCTCAGCACATTAAAGTTTCAACTGTCTCCTTCCTAGAGAGGGATTTCGCTCGAGAGTTAATTTTCAAAAACCATTTTCACTTTACAAGCAAGCATTTCCTCCCCTAGGCTCTTAAAATGTGGCATTCCAGCAAAGAGTAAGTGTAACATAGGAGTTTCTGTAGACAAGACATACGCGTACTGCATCATCAGCTCGACTTAAATGTCATCTGGCAATTACACACTTGTACTGTTGAACAAAACAGCAAATGGGGGGGAAATCTGAGAATTTAGTGGATACCTTGAATCGTACTTTGTTACCAAACCGTACTTTAACTAAATCTGTCGCTTCAAATATGCACATAGCTACTTTTTTGAGTAAAAAAGATATTACATGGAAAATCACAAAATTTCTGTAAAGTGACTACATAATAAAACTATGAATATCTATGAAAATATAAGGAGAATACATTTAGGAATGCTGCTCGAGAAAGTACCAGCTTCACTCCTTTTTTTCATAAACCATTTTTGCTAGAAAATATTTGTTCATTTTTGTAAGGGTTCATACAATTGCACTTCTTGTATATCACAGGTTGAGTTAAGGTCCTGCTCGTGCTGTCAATCAGCTTTAACACACTCTGTTTTTTGATAACGTGCTATATTCTTCATTAATTCTATATTCAGCCTATAGTCTGTTGCAATAATGCTGTCTGTGGCTTAATACCACTAAACATGGCCTCCGAGACGGCTTGTCTGCCTGTGCCATGTTCTTAGCTATCCATATTATTCAGTGAAGGTTTTCTTTCAAACTTGTATTCTCAGACCTGACACAGAATCCACCAAAACTTGTTTCCAATGAGGCAACTTTGCCCTCCCAGATTACCCCCACAACATCCCATTAGGAGTTCTCCTCCCTTTGCTTTGTCTCAGGTTTACTTTATCCTCCGGCCGTTCATACATTCGGAGAGATTTGTGGACGGGAATTGTGCAGGCCAAGATTGACAAAGTTGTGTCTTCTACCTCTAGCAATTCATAGTGTGTGTTCACAAGATGACAAACCTATTATATGTCAGATTCCTCAGACAGAGTGACTACAATTCAACAATGGAAAGTCTGCCCTTGAAAATATCCTGCAGGTACAGGGCCAGGTTGAGAGTACCTAAGCCACAATGTTCCTTCTCTCTCGTTCTCTCTCTCTCTTCAAGTACAATTTATGCTACTACCAATTTTCACCACCAACTACAGTCTTTCTATGTTAGGAGATGGCATAATTAGAAGAGATATCATATGCATCACTTTTGTGTCATCCATGTCAAATTAGAATATGAATTATACTTTTACTGACCACATTAGAAAACTCAACAACTAAAACATAACATCATAAGTAAATGTAACTGCATGTACTTCATAATCTTCCTGTCGGTAATACTTATCAGAGGTAACTAAAGTAAATCTTAACATTACACAGTTTTTTATTGCTTGTCCTGTTTTAATTCCATATTTTCAAAATTTAGATCATGGAAAAAGAACATTTTTGTTCCTGTGAATATTGATGAATTATTCAATCAATCAATCAATAACTTAAATAGTCAATTGTGTAAGCACTCAATCATCAAATCACATGATTTAAGAAATTATTGGACTCTATAAATGAAATTAGAATTCATAACTTCAGGTGTACGTCAAAATTTTAACTTTCTTTCTGTCTAACTTCCTTCACATCTAACCAAAAGAGCCACCTCCATTATCTACACAATACAAACCTATCAATATACCGGTACAGTTGGTCTTGAACAAATCCATAGCATAGCATAGTTTAGTTTAGTTTAGTTTACTTTAGTTTAGTTTCGTTTAGTTTAGTTAGGCTCAGTTTAGCTTAGCTTAGTTTAGTTTGGTTTAGTTTAGAAGAGGTATTTTACCCCTCTTGTATCATTTTTCAACAAACTGAGAATTGCAGCACTACATTCGTTTGTCTTTACATACACAAGGACCATCATTCTATGTCAGTACACAGTATTTACAAACACCATAACCTTGTTGGGGCGAAAATGTCCTTTGTCTACAAGTGTTTACTGCTTTGCCTAAAATACATATTTACAACAGAGCTATTGTCAACTTCAAAACCTTTTGTTTCGGAGAAGACGACCGGAGGAAAGGAAAAAGGTTTAAGAATCCTAAATCTGGTGCAATGGGGCATATTGAAAAGGACCACCTAGTATCAAACACAAGATATTCCCTTATAGTTGCACATCGAAATTACATGCATGACGACCCAATCAGCCATACCATCCATAAAACTTGTGTATGCTGAGTGAATGACTACTTTCGTTTGCTGACTGAACTTGAACTTAACACAGACACAAACGATACAGTAATAATGACAAATACTGGAAAATAATCAACAAATTCTAAAACTTATAATAATTCACCTGTCACTCTGAAAAACCAACACAGATACTCAACGATTAAACATTAAACTTACACAAAAACTCACTTAGACTAAATATTCATACACATAGATACAATCTGCCTTGTAAGTTCTTTTTTAACTTTTCTTCTGTGATCGTCGTCTCTGACATGTTTTCAATCTTCTCTCTCCTCTAGTTATTTTTATTCTACGTCATCCTCCTATGGCTATTTAATGTTTGCCTTTTCTACATGTAGGTTTTTGTTTTGACTTAACTTTTAAGTTGTTTGTTCGTTTGTTTGTGTGTCTGTCTGTGTATTTGCCTATGAAGTATGGGTGGGTGGGCTGCCTCCTCATGTTGTTACTTCCACTTGTCAGTGTACTCGTTTCATGACATTTATATATTGACAGACATACATGTATATTGACAGGCCAGCTGGTGTTGAGAAGAAGCCCAACAACAAAACCACTTAAAAGTGGCTATTTTGATGAGGATTGGGTATTTATTTTGGATTTTGAATTCATAAAACTATTTCATCATGGTGTCCTGCTTGAAAAATTAATGTGAAACAACACATGCCAAGTCATGGTTTATAATTCAATAAATTGCTAAAAAACTAAAACATGTGTAAACTGTTTGTTATTGTATGTACAATAACAAACATTTTACACATTTATTAACCTTTTGCAATTTATTGAGTTACAAAACCATGATGTGGCATGTGTTGTTTCACACTGATTTCCCTAGTAGGAAGCCATGATAAAATAGTTTTATAAATTAAAAGTCTAAAAATAAATACCCAATTCTCATCCATATGGCCAGTTCAAGATATCATCCAAATTAACATAAAGAGTTTACAATTGTTCCTGTTAACTTGACACAGTTAGTGAATTAATAGCGTTATTTTTTTGTTTTTTAATAATTATTAGTCCTTGTTTTCATTTATTTTAATCTCTGATTACATGGAGTATGTGTTGATATGTGTCAACTATGTTGGAATAAATTTTACAGAAATCAGACAAATATGGGGATTGAAGCCTATAGTACATTATCAAATGACTGTTAGAAACTGAATCCTGGGTACCACAGTTTAGAACCATTAATAGACATCTCTGTATACAAATTCTATCAATTTACACACTGCATCTGTTACAATCTAATCATGTCCTGATTTGAGTACTGACAATTCTTTCAACAAAGTTTCAATTCAATCACCTGCAGAAGGATTTCAATACCAACCACATACCCTCTCAATGGTGCATCATGGGTAGGGTGTCATTTGTTGATTTCAGTACAAAGTGAAGGTCAGGTGACATTAAGCGAGGTCAGGTGACATTAGTAGTAATTTGACATTCATTATGACATGATGGAAGAGTTTTTTTTAAAGTGAAGTGCAAGGTTGTCATTAGCCGTATCACCTTACACAAATACAAGTCTTTCATTCCATTTAGTTCATCATCTCAGTCTCCATAAAGACTGATATATTATTGAAATGTATTACTGGTAATTCCATGACATTAAATTTCTCTATATGATGAAGATAAACACAGGACTGGTATGCATATCTTGGTAACCATTGTAAACTACTAATATGATAAAACAATTTACAATAAATTCATTTATTTCTTCCTCGCTTGCTTGCTATAAATCAGACTACATATACTTTGATAATCTGGACAATATTGTGCACATTACCAAGGTAAGATCTGACTTAGACTGTAAGATACGTCGTGACGTTTCGCCCTCACCGGCCTCCTCTCACACTACATGCACTTTGATAATCTGGAAAATAGTATGCACATTACCAAGGTAACACATGGCTACATGTACCTTGATAATCTGGACAATAGTGTGCACAATATCAAAGTAAAATCCAACTACATGCGCTTTGATAATCTGGACAATTGTGTACATAATACCAAGGTAAAATATCATGGTTACCACTTTATGACACAGACAAAAATTGACAATGTATTTTACCAAGATGTTCATAGTGGAAAACAGGTAAAAGACGACAACAAAGTTCGAGTTCCCAAAAGAAATGCGTGAATAAGGCTTCACTGGGCCAACACATAATTGTTCATACTAAAAATAAAACTGTTCCAGGAACATCAGTAATAGCCTGGAAACTTGGCTCAACATACGACTATCTGGTTTGCAAACTAGCGAAAGACATTGTCAAACCAGGTACCTAAGTCTCTGAGCTAGGTAAACCAAAGAAGACATAGTCCTGCTAAATAGCGAAGTCACTGGGCTCCATCAGTAAGTGGCCTCATCTGCACTACGGAAACCTGCTAATAAGTCCTGTTTATCAGTTTTAGGAAATTCCTTACCACAAAAACTAATATGCATTGCAATTATCTATAAATTGACTCTTATTAAGAAAAAAATAAATGCCAAATTTGGCGAGGCCGCAGTATGATGGTCAGTCAACATTGTATTTTAATAGGTTTTCTTCCTACAGTCAGATCTGACAAAGTACCGCTTTAATGCTTCAGCCTTTCACTTTGATCAAATTATGCAGTTCATATCATCTCCCATCAACCTCATTGCATACAGCTTTACATGGCTACATCTTAACCAAGACATATTACATCTTAAGAGTTTCCAACATACTATATCTAAGTCGCCTGAATGACAGCTGACTAGTTCCTATAAATTGATTCAATCCGTTGTCGTATTTCATCACGGGAGAGACAGTCCAAATGTCTCCAACTGACGATACACACCATGGTAACAACATAGCCCATAGCAAAAAATAATATTTCCTATATCCATTTTAGTACCCAGATGAAGATTGAAAAAGTTTGTCATTTACTGTTATCGTACATGGTAAACCACGAAACAAGACTTTTATACATAATACACTTTCTGTCATATTAACTTTCTATTTTTCTTTCCATTTTAATGATAAAATAAATTAATCAGATCAAAATATATATGAATTGGTTAAATCTGAGACTGAACCATACAACAATATTCCATACTTAAAAAAAAAAATTTCATCTAATATATTTTATCCTTTTTGATAAGATTTGAAGTCTTTATGTAAAGGGTTATCAGACAGACAGTTTGCATTCTTTCTTATAAATCATTTATAAAACGGAGTTGTTATCTGACATTTGGCGGATCTATATTCCCCTAAATATGATCTCAATGTATGGCATTCATCAAATGATGCATCAAAATCTACTTCATTTTATCATTATGAAAAGAGACAGTTTGAAATTGAAGCCCTGTTTGTTGAAATATAAAACTGACAACTCTAAGTATTATCGTCTACATGGGATACAGATTGGGTAAGAAATATATATTACCCACTAGCTCTGTTATCTGGAGAAGGGCAATGGTATCTATGGAAACACAAATGACAGTTGAAATTCAAGTCAAATTGGCAATGAGCATATATATAATTGTGTGTGTGTGTGTGTGTGTGTGTGTGTGTGTGTGTGTGTGTATGCACGCATGCATACATGCGTGCATGCGTGTGTGCACGTGCATTTGTGTCTGTCTGTCTGTCTGTCTGTCTGTCTTTCTGTGTGTCTGCATGTATGTATGTATGTATGTATGTATGTATGTATGTATGTATGTATGTATGTATGTATGTATGTATGTATGTATGTATGTATGTAGGTATGTATGTAGGTATGTATGTCGGTATGTATGTTTATATAGGTGTGTGTGGATCTGTGTGCATATCAATGTGTGTATATGTGTGTGTATGTATGTGTGTGTGTATGTGGCATGTATGGATATGGGTGTGTGAGTGGGTTTGTAAGTGGGTGTATGTATGTATGTGTATGTGGCATGTATGGATAGGGGTGTGTGAGTGGGTGCTTAATGTTTCCTTTAATGAATGGTACGGGCAGTGAATAATTTAGAGCTATACATGTTATCAAAAGGTGAAAACAGAGTGAATGGATTTGTCTCTTTGGGCCAAAAAATCTTTAAAATCAGCCATCTGTGCACAAAAAGTGCCACTAAGATATATGTTTATCTAACGCCATACATGTATACACACAAAGTATATGAAGTCAAACTGTGTGAATAACTTTCTTGATTTATGTCACATCATATGCTCTGTTGTGTTGACGCTGTTCATGAAAATGATAGGATACAAGATCAGAGAGTTTACAACAAACAGTGCTATCTCATCTTCGTATAGATATCTCGGCTACCTGTGTCAAAATATGCAACTCCTTTATCGCCCTGTGTCTAATTCTTCACAATGTTGGCTACAGAAAACCCACATTTTCAAACAAAATGTGTTTCTACATCCTGTGTGTGTGTGTGCAAAAAGCAGCTTGTTTTCAGAGCCTGCAGGTGTTGACAGAGACAAAGGTGGGCATTGATAATCACTGCTTCCAGAACCTTGCCTCCCCAGTGGAAAACAACAAAATTCCACAACCCTTTGAGGCAAAGTGTACATCCATATTAAAAGCCACTGGGATTGTCTTGTATAAGCCAGAAGACAATATTGGCATGCACTGTCCATCTCATTTCATTTCATCTCATCTCACCTCATCTCAATATTTGACGGCGGATCAGACATGCCTACACATCATAACACAAGGAACCCTGGGAAAAAGCGCACCCCTAAACTACGTAATCACAATGTCTATGTTCCACTTCATCAAATACCAACGTCACACTTTCAATTTCATTTTATTAAACCTTACCGTTGATCAGCCTGATAATTGTGAGTTTCTTTTCTTTCATTTGTCTGTCTTTCCTGTGACACACAGCCAAACATCATTCTGTTCGATTTCATTCACCAAACAGACAGGACTATTGCCTTGAAGTGTAGACACAGAGAAAAGTTCACACTGCAGTGTGACCATACATCATTGCCAGTGTGTCATACACTATTCAGTGTGATTGAACATTGGCACCTCCAGCACCAATTCTCACCCATAATGCTATCCCCCTCTCTATCTACCTGCCAGTAACATGCAGATTACAAGACCACCCATGTGGAAAGCCACAATCCCAGCCTTTATAGTACTAAACAGTCGAGACCATTTTCCATACAATCTTTCAAAATCAAACGACAGATTGTGTCAAACTTCCCTGTAAAACTAGCGTTTTTTGTTTTCTTTTACAATTAGATATTATACACCAATATTTTTCTTTTATTCAGCCAAGGAAAATATGAGTGACCTAAGGGGCCTTTGTCACTACTCGTCTAGTGACTCGTAGTGACAACCCCCTTAGGTCATGAGTATTTTCCGGCTATTAAATGAAGAAAAATATTGGAGTATAAAAAAATTACACCAGTGCCAGTAACATCCAAGAAAAATAAGGGAAAGTAATGACAATTCTGAATGTTTTGACTCATGTTTTGAATACAGCAGAACCAGTGACGTAGACACATGTTGTTGTGACATAGTATACATTCCATATTTTTTGTTCCAAGCTGACTCTTGCATGGTATAACACTTTTTGTCACCTGACTTTGAAACTTCTCAACTAATCATCTTTTTTAAAGGCTAGCTATTGTAGATGCAGTTATGGAAATTTACCTCAATACCCTGAACTTTAATGGTGTTTCCTTCAAAACATTCTAATTTAATGTACAGGAAATGTATTATTTTTTACCAGAATTCCTGTCTCCAATACCATCTTTCTAAAGGTTTAATGAAAATACATAACATGCATGTATGATTAATCAAACTTTAGCATTGCATTTCCATCAAATCGTGTTTTGAAATTATGAGGAAAACATTTTTTCTTTAATTTGAGTTATTTCCAAATATCCAAGTTCTGCTACTCTGATGTGAAAAGTGTGCATTTTATCAGTAACTGAAAAAATTAGTACAGATCATTACATCTGACAGTATATAACGCAGTTCATAGCAAATCATCACATCTCCTACTATTATATAAAGTCAATACTTCCTGTTTTTCACATCCTATGATAATCTCTGTCGGAGTTCTCTCCATTGATCTATCATTCCTTTTCACTATTGGCAGAGTCTTACATCTTAGCTGACATCAAATGTCAACATTAGACCTTGCACGACGTCACTTCTCTCTGGCCCGAGGACTTGTCAAGAGTATAGCGATCCAATCTTACTGTACGATATGGACACAAACATCTATCAGTGATAGCGCCAACATGTCTGACTTGTTATCAAATAATCCCTAATTTCAAGACTCGCTTAAAAAGTGAACAAGCTTCACTTCCGTTACTTCTCCCCCTAACTTCAACATCGGATTAAATAATCCTTGAATATATACTTATGCATACTTGTGTTTCGCTAAGTGTTACAAATTTCATGACACAAAATACCACTGGTTGCAACAACGAGATGAATTATTAAACCATTTCTGAATTGCACTAGATTTTTTGTGTTTTATGTTCATATTCAATTAACAGACACACCACAAGCAGTATGGTAGGGGTGTTTCAGGGTTTGAAAATAATGAAATATTGTAAAATTAAGTGATTGTTCACAAACAATCCAAAACAGTAAATGCTTACTACATGATATATGTATACATGTATTAGTCAGGAAGGATTTTGTGGGTTATCATTCTAAGAAATTGGGCTAAATTTCCAAGGATATGGTTGTCATACCAACAAACAGGAGAACCGTATTAATTACTGTATTTCCAAAACATGCAATTGAACCAGCTTTCCTGGGCAAAAATAAGGTGCAAAATTTTGCCCTGACTAAAAGTTTCTGTGGACAAGTGAAATTTGAAATAAAATTACTTTCTGTGCTCAATAAACAGATATCTGCATATTTTGACAACAAAATCAAAATTGGAAGTTTGCAAGACTACTGTTGGAGTCAGAAACACTGCATTTCTACAACTTACAAGACAGTCATCTCATGTGACATCAAATTTTCTTGCAGATTGTCTCATCTCAATCGTCTGTGACAAACAAACATCAGAGCTGAGATCAAGCCATATCAATCAATACCACATTACTTCAGTTCTTCATCTTGACAGGGGCGGACATTTTTTCTCATCTATATGCAATTAAAGTACAGCCTGCAGTGTTATCTATTGACGTCTCTAGTCCTTGTCACATCACAAAATTTATATATCCTTACCTAACCTTTGGTGTTTGGGGATTTTTAAAACTGTACATTTAATAATTCAATGATTTCTTCAGTATATACCATAGTTATGATTGATATCAAGGGCTATGGTTTTTCATGTATCCATCCATACATGTATTGATAGGTGAAAACATACATGAATTTAAATTGACTTTTTCTGCTTTTGTCCCAATCTTCAGTCATTCATTAAATCCTTCAAGAAGCATCATTTGACATAAAACCCAAGGCAATAAAAGAAACTTCTGTACTCTCTAAATTATACAAAATTTCTTTCAATAGACCATTACCCGTCTCGCGGGAGACGCCATTGAGTGCATAGCAACCACATTCGGGTGGTCAAGCTGAAGTGTCAACCGCTTAGCAACACCATTGTTCTCGACGTCACGTACAGTGCAATACGTATGATCATGGAAGTATACTTCCATGGTATGATAGATCAAGGGAAGCAAACTTTTAAAGTATGGTTGTAAAAACGATGCATATGTGAAATTCATAACTAGCCGTCAGACGTGACGGTGATTTTTGGCCGTCTGGGCGCAGATGAAGAGCGGTTGAGATTGACAGTTTCAACATGAACTTGAAAATATATACTAGAGTTGGATCCACTCGATGGTTGAAAACTTGCATGGTTGAAAACTTGCATGTCAGGTCGCGAATATTGTATTCCTATTTTTAAACAACGTCTAAAATTTGATACAATGTCATAACTTTTCCATAGACTTTTTATACGTCGCGTAGCGTCGTCTAAAAACCAACACAACAACGTGTACGCGATCACTTTACTGTATAACGTGCTGTTAATAGTTGGCAATGATGTAATTCTTAGTCCGTAATTCGTCAGCTAAATTCGTCAGGGTCCGCTAAAAACTTTGAAATCGGTTGAGAATTTTTTTCACTGTCTTTGATTTTATCATATACATTTATAAATGAGCTATATATATGCATTTAAAATTAAAATTTAGAGATACTATGTCGTTTTATTTTACGAATTTGGACTATGAGTTCTACAACATGTTCATCGAACTCAAGTATAAACATGGCTGACACGTACACGTGTTTCACGCATCGCCGGTGATTCCCAATTCTAGTTCCTGACGATTGTATTCCGATTTTACTCTAAGTTATCTTCATACAGTACTAGTCTAGTTCATGACGACCGTATTCCGATTTTACTCTACGTTATTAAAGGTAGGGTAAAATTGGAATACGGTCATTGATGGGAACTAGACTGGTAGATATTGTTGTATGAAGATAACATGTGGTAAAATCGGAATACGATTGTCACGAACTGACTATGATTTCCCGATCTGTGACGATAATTAAGAACTTTTCAATTCTGAACTCTAGGACCGAAACGGGATATTGGCACTCTAAAAATGTGTAAGACTTTTAGCTTTCGTCCGTATTTGTCAACAGCGTAAATGTCAACGGTTCATAAGGGCTTACGGCTGGTGGATGTGTAGTAGTACTACGCCACACTTCATGTGCATTGCATTCTAATATACTTATATTGAATATTGGTGACGGGAAATGTTTCCACCATGTACATGTGTACTAATAATCAAAACTACTCGATTTTGCTTGTCATTAATTACCATTTCTCAAGATTGAAATATTATAGCCATCTAGTATGCTGCATAAGTTTGGCACTGACAACGTATTCCCAGAAATGACAGTCAGTTCGGAAATATAATGACAGTGTGACACTGGCGTATTTTTCTTTTAACTTGATGTTGACACGCTATATTTTCGCAACATGCTCTTTAGTTCGTGTACTTTCAATTTTTCAATGTCTTCCATGATGACTTAGGATTGTAGATGGTCACAAACGGTAGTATTTTTTTCAGACTAATGCATTGACTTTCATATGAACAACATGGCCACTCCGCAAAGCTTGACCTCCGTAGCAACCGTTGCTAGGTTATTTGCATATCTCGCGAGATCTGCCGCGAGACGGAAAATACTCTATTGGAGCCGTTTCAGGATGACATTTCTGACGCACGCACCAAATGCATCGGAATTCACAGGGTTGAACCTATCTACTCAAAGGGTCGAACTCATCCATTCAGAGGAAAAAACTCAAGAACATCTATTTTTTACCTGACTCCAACATTTGAATACCAATGCATTATGTTAACAGATACTCTACACCGATGTGTAGGAGATATTTTTTGAGTTTTAAAATGAGTGTACGATATGACATGATTGACAAGTAGTCTTGCTACATGTCAAACCTAAAGACTGTTCATACCTCTACTACATATTTTGTAGACTCATGTATGATGGATGTCATGCAACTCTTATCAGGTCCATTTATCCAGAGATACCACATGTCTGTGTATGCTTTACTAATTTACCTCCACAAAACGGAAACCATCCACGACACTACACAGAATGTAGTGTAAATGGGGTCAGAAGAGGTCAGTCGATGAGATAGTTTGCAAACCGATTTCCAACTGTGTTTCTCCTCTTACTATGTATTAGCTGTACGATTTGAGTGCAGTGAGTCAGACCCCTGTACACCCACAGTCACCTTCCACACTGCAATTGCTTATTCCAATCTACTATATCAGCTTGGGCATATGACAGGTAGACAGGAAGGTCAACTATGACATGTTTTACAGACAATCATACACAAAATGATTGCATTAAGATGCAGGATGACAACCCAGCCAACTGTAACAACTATAAAATATACACTAAAACATTTTATTCTGACAACTTTCTATCGTGTAGGGTGACATCCCAGGAAATTGTAACAACAATAAAATATACATCCAGCAATTCCAATATGACAACTTGAAAAGAAATTGGATTCACACCAATCTTTTTCTCTTCAAGCTTTTTCATTCAATGTGTATATATTCTAAAATTGGACAACTATATTGTATGAACACAATGAAACTGATAGGCAGGCAGGTATTAATGTAACCGATTCAGTTATACCTACGGCACTTTCCCCATTGGAAGTATTAGAACATTTCCTCTTTTCTTATGTAACTTTATGGCCTTACTTTGAATTTAATTTGAATGCAGATTTTAAAGTCCTGATCCCTAAAAATGGCTTCAAAATTATAGTTTATAGCTGAAATTTTTCATTTTTTTAAAAATATATTTTTAAAAAAATTAATACAATATCTAGAAACGAGTACATCTGTAAGTTAACAGTCAATATACTCATCAGAGCCATCAACACAGAGGAACAATGGAGGCAGCAGCTACACACCCACCTCAATAAATGTAGCACTTTTTTCTTAATTTTTTAACAAGTACAAGTTTGTTTTAGACTGGTGTCATATCCATTCTGGTTATTGGCAAATGAGTTTTCTAAGTATCATTAAAAAAATATCATTTTTACCAAACTGAAATCATCCATAAAATTTTGAAGAAAAAAAAAGAACAGTTTCATCAGCGCCATCGAATACATTCCAACAGAGACAGGCAAGTCATCCAAGCATTAAATAGATTCTAGATGGACTCAGGTGTCACTGTTTAAGTTGGCTAATTGCATATCTCCTTCTTGAAATGTCCAGCCATTCTCTTAAATAAAGTACATAACTAAAGGAAAGCTCATTACAAACCAAAAGGGGGGACGAATATCCCACCACAGAATTGATGGAGTGTTTGCTAATATTGAGATGTATTGATAGGTTGCTAGTGTCAGGAATTCTCCCCGATTAGTTTGATTGTGTGGCAGAAATGATGACTGTATTATACAAGTAATCCCATAAATCTCTCTCTTAAGGGTTACGAGTGGTAAAAAGACTCTTATCTTGTCTAAAATTTCCCTAAGATTATATGAAGTTGAAGAAATCTTCTCTCTTGACTATACTCGGATTATACTTTGAAATTTGTTCAAGGTCCTTATTGTTCACCCAAAGTCAACCAGATAGCGTTCTGTCATGAACAAATTAGAAGCAATCTTTTGAATTTCCAAAAAATTCTATGCAAATGATAATCCTACTACCAAAGATGGATGATTAAAGATTGATAATTGGAGACTTTTGGGAATAACTGGTCTTCCTATTGACAGGATTTTAACAAAATGATACAAGGCTATGACAATGATAAAACATCTACAGAGTGACATTGATGTGGTCATGACACTGATGGAAAGGCAAGTACAGGTACAAAGAACTGCAGTGCAGATCTACCTAACCAACAGACTTCACTATTCATCTTGACAATATTGTCTACCAGAAAAAACAAGCCAGTGTGGTGTGTCAGATAGCCAAGTCTCTGGGATAAGATCTATCCAAGTTTAATTCATCCAATTTGCCTTCATTGCTAAGATACTATAAAACCTTGATATTTCGGCTAGAAAATTTTGCAATTTCACAGTCTTCAGCTAGTTGTCAAAGACTAATTTTTACTAATTACCAGCTTGGTACATTGATTTCATGTAGAAGGTATTTAGTCACAACTTATTTTTGAGTTTGTTTTTTCCAGTGATATAAACATAAAATAAGTTTTTAGTGAATATTCCAGGTTTACAGTATTCACGAGAAAGACTGATTTAGTTCATAGTGAAACACTTTGACTTGTATTTTGAGCACTGCAAAACCAATGATATAAGACACATGCCGTCATGATGTACAATAAGGATACAAATCCTACGTATTCTGTTCAAACATGTACAACTTGACTTGTGTCTTGGTACATTTTTTGACCAAGATAAGAAAAGGACCTCTACAACAATCTACACAACCAAACAAAATATCACACAGAGAAATAACATTCCAATGGTTAATAACACTTTGTCTAAATCTGAATTTTACTTTTGATGATTGCCATTTCAAACACCGTCAATTTTAAATTCATCGGAGACATCCTTTGTCAGTTTGATTTAGTGTATACTGTCTACAATCTAACATCACAATCACGATGTTTAGATCATATCACAAACTGTCTAATCATGCTTGAAGCACTCCAGTGCTCAGTCGGAAATCGCCTCCATAATGTTATTTCAGGTCACACTTTGACAAGTTGTTCCACAATGTTCTGATAATGATCTATGTGAATTAAAACTGCCAAAACAACTTTTTTTTTGACAAGGACAGATAGAGTAGTTGTAACTCATTCTAATTCTGAACACAAACTATTTTACAAGGAATATCAAAACACTGAATATATGCATTAAACATAAACAATCGGACAAAAAGAAGAATGAATCTTCAGATCTCAATATCTACTTCCTGCATGAACATGATCATATCTTGTATTCTTTACATGTTAAATTGTCACGAGCTTCACCTTTCAGAGAAGTCATGATCATTTCATAGTCGTGTTGTATCTTTTTTTGAATATACAGTGCAAAACTACACATCACAGAAAACATATACTATGTATATGAGTGTAGACATACATATATACATACATACATACATACACACACACACACACACATACATACATACACACATACATTCATGTGTGTGTGTGTATGTATGTATATATGCATGTGTGTGTGTATTAGATATATACACACACACATATACATAAAAATAGATATAAACAGCATTGATTGCAAATTATGTCATATGTATACAACTAATGTATACTGACACTGTAGCACAAATTACTATACTGAAATCCACATTGTTACTATATCCGTGTCACTAATGCATTTCGAAGCGATAATTTAAAATGTTGTGGTTTCTAAAAATTTTAGGAATATGGCATTATCTCTAATTATGTCTTGGCACCACATACCCAGCTATGGGTGTGGTGGTTATTTTCATATATTTCAATTACAAGAATTTAGTCATCACGCATTGAAGAATTTGACATCTACATTTAGACCTAAATTGCATCTCATCAATGAGGTCATCTTGTCTTGAACATTTCTCATCTCGTCAGTCATCCCCAGAAACAGTAAAACCAATATTCAAATCACTCTATACCGTAATGTGTCAATAATCCTTTTTATATAATAACAATGACCTGATCACCTTGCCGCGAACAATCCACCAAAGAGACACAAAAAAGTAACATCCCTACCAAGTTCTACTGCATTCTCTGGCAATTTCTCACTTTAAGTTGTTTACACTCATACACTGTGTGTACACATGCATGCATACACATAACCACCAGCGTGCATGCATACACGTACACACATGTACACACACGTGTATGCACGCACACACATATGCATGTGGACAGGCACACACATATGCACACACGTGCACACACACACATGCACGCACACAGAGTTATGGCACTACTGAACTGCAGCACACTTGTGCTATAAAAATTTGTTGAACCTGGCATACTTAGTATACACGTCTTGATATCACCTCACCATTCGGCATTCCTCAATATACCAGACTCATATCATTTATGAATTTAAACAACAACAAACAGTTTTCACTGTAGCTGACACTCTTGCAATGACATATTCATTTGTTGGTTTAAATCAACATCATGTGGTTTCCAACATGGCATCAGTTTGATGGCCACAATATTTTTGACAGATGTTGTATTGCAATAACATTAACATATAGTTTCTGTAATTTGTAGCATTGACTTACCTGTGCATCATACAAACAGCATTATAAAATATTACCACCAACACGGAAAATATGAAAAGAAAAAAAGAAAGAAAGAACAGCAATTAGTATTTATATTACATTATTACGCATATACAATGTATTGAATAATAAATTTCAATAAACAAACAAAAACATAAACAAGTAGTCACTGCTACAGAGAAATAATAGTAACCCTGCACAGTTTTCAACTCCCATGGTGACTAGCGCCCTCTACAGTCAAGTCTCAAAAGTTCTGACTTTACCCAGAGTCTGTACACCACATACTTCAGTGTGAACTCATGAAGTTCAAAAACACAAAAATAACAAATAAACACTTGAAATGAAATAAACCAAACATGTTGACAAGCCAAATAGTTGTTAAGTTATATTTGTCCGGTGAAGGTCAAGAGTTACTGCACTTATAAACTCTTTATTCCTGGACTGCAAACATTACGAACTACCAGCACTATTAAATATGGCAGTAATTCTGTCAGATTTCACAGTGGCAGTGGGTAGAGTAGAGTGACTGATCAATTTGTATATCTGCATCTGTGAGATTACATAATCTACACCTGGTGTGTCGTATCACTCAAAATCTGAAAACCTGGTATAACATGTTCGATCAGTTTACTTCCACATAATACATCTGTTCACCAGCTCCTATCATGTACAACACAGCATGTGTTCACTGACATCACGGTACTGTTTGATCAGGTGACTTTACTGCTATCTAAGTATCAGTTTCTACATTTTATTTATCGATTAAAATAGTTTTGTAAGTTTTTTTTAGACACCAGTAATGTGAAAGATTTATACCACGAAGAAACAGATTCAAATGTCTTCTTAAAGGCCAAAGATTCAATACCAGGTTTTTGCATTTGTTGCTGTTGTTGTTGATGTTAATGATATGTTGTTGTTGTTGTTGTTGTTGTTGTTGTTGTTGTTGTTGTATGGGAATTTCTGTCTTCATTGTAGGAGAACGTTCTTAGAATCTTTTTTCAGGACCAACTTTTTCAACTATTTTTCTTACCCAAATTTGATCATCAAAGTGCGCTTGGTCCACAAACTGTTGTCTGCCATTATTTCCCCCACATTCTGTAGAATACAGACTGTACTTATAATCTATATGCATTGACTGAGGGGGGGGGGGGGGGGACAGAGTGACATACAAGTTGATACAAACTGGTAACACACTAAGTCTCATAAATACAACCAAAAGGGGGCACCAGACAAGAGCTAGCAATAAACTGTGCTGTCGTACCGACAACTTTCAAGTGCGTTTTAGACTAGAAGAGTCCTTAAGGTTGACGTGAAATGCTACATGTCAGTTTCTTTCAAGGGTGCAAGCTATGTTCTGGCTTCATGCACTGTTGAGTGCTATGTGGTCTACTGTTTTTTAGGACTGTAGTGTGTTGATTGATGGCTAGCAATAAGATTGGCCAAGACTACCTGTAGTTATAGATACAGCTGTGCCCACCCAATTGTGTATAGCATGCCACTAAACAACACAATGATGGCAAGTCAGCCATGAATAAATAACAAAACACCATTTAAATAGCTGACACAACCGACACCTCAGGGTAGGCCACAAAATTTTACAATGGTTTCACACTTTTCAATGTTTTAAGGTCCGAAGACCCCATAAACCTGTAAAAGTTTTATGGGGTTGACAACGACTCTCTGCTCATCCCCAAAAAATAGTGTCCTCAAAGTGTTCACACATGCCTTCAAACTAACACCTAATAAAATACCATGCTCGATCAAGATCCTTTGTCAATTTTGGCCCAAAAATTGAGACAACAAACAACTCTGAAAAGAATTTGTCGATATCAAGGGTGGAACATGTTAGCAACAGTCCTCTATCAAAGTAAGTACCTTATACAGAGTACGATAAAACTGCAATCAAGTAACCTGCGGCAAGAAAGTCATAAAAATAGACAAAAACCTACAAGGAGAAGAAAGGTGCTGAATGTTTTGATTTATTTGTGAATAGAAACATATAATTTGTTTGTTATCTATTTGTAGTGTTTACATCTATATTTGTTTTACATGTAGCTTCTGTGACTTCCAGTGACCACTGTTCCCCAGACGGGTGGGGTCGGCTTTCCTTCCTTACAAGGTCCTTAACTCTCAACCCCCCCCCCCCCCTTAAACTTAACATTCAATCCTGATTTCCACACAATAGACATTTGTTAGCCTGTATCACCTTCCTCCAGGTGAAAACCTTCCAGGTGACTCACCTAGCATAATCCTATTTTTCTGTCCCAAGTAAGATACACATGTTTTTCAATCACTTACAAGGGGATGTCAACAAGGGTATTTAATTATGAAGAGTTGTTGTGAATCACCTAGTAATACTCTATGACACCTGTTTGCAATCAAATCTGCAAATAACATCCTACTAGTAATGCCATTTCCTATCTACCACCTGTGTTTAATGTCACTAAATACTTACTTTGTGAATTATCTGAAACCGAGATGACTTTTTTTTTTTACAAGTTTTCAATTGAAATCCTAGAAACGTGTACTTTAATATGTTGGGTAAAGGTGTGTAGTGGTTTGACATGGCCTTGACTATAGTGTTCTGCTTATCTTCCTAAACACAGTACACCTTATTCCAAAACCATAGTTCTACAAATAATCTCTCACAAAGAGTCTGCTTTCACCGACCACAGCTCTAAATCAATATAACACTGTGATTTGATTTTTTTTTACCACCAGGAAACCACTTTTCAGTTGTGGAGAAAGTCAAATTTTGTGGAAAGTGGAACACCTGAAGCCGTGTCGGTTGGTTGGTGTAGATCATGACCAAAAGTGTCACCAAACTAAGCAAGGTCGATTTACAAATGTATCACACATGTATATTTGTAAATTTTTGAATTTTTTAGTCAGAAATTCAGACAATGAAAGCTAATACTGGTATAAGTTTCAGAATGTCCTCAACACACCTGTTCAAGAGACATAATAGATTCCACAATGTTTATCATTACTACACACAATCCATTCAAATACTTACATATGTTTCAGTCGATCTCTGACCTAACATACATTTGACATGACATAGATCATGTTGATTAAACATGTATTACTAAAAACCTATATTTTACATTTGTTTATCCGTTTGTTAACGTGTCACGAACTGGTACATATCTGTGCTCTCCATTCTGGAGGAGGGGGGGGGGGGGGGGGGTTGTCATGGCAACACTGGATTCCTAAGTATGACTGAGTAGATGTATGTTTGGTACACAAACTCCACACCGTAAGTATACTGGTATACAAAGTTTATAATACTATATGCAGTTAGCTGTGATGTTATGTTATGTTATGTTACAGCTGACAGACTTCCTATTCATCTAACCATTCTTGAAAACTCATTGAAAATACACCAACGCTGATAGCCTGCCTAGTGGTCAGGATCCGGTGATCAAATTAAGAACGGTCGTTGTCAGCGAAAAAACTTACAAGTAATTTGTGATAGTTAGCGGTGTTGGCTTTCTTCACCTTGGCCTTAGCTTTACCCTATGATAACATAGTCTATGCCTTTATCAGTATCAAAGCCTCTTTCAATCTCTCCGCTCATATCAAGGCTAAATACCTCACCAAAAAGTTTTCACCACACTTTGACATACGTTATCACTCAATGTCAAGACTAGCTATCAGGCGCAAATTAAAACGACAGAAATTCCAACCCATCAGTTCAGACCCAGTCGTGTAGTACACTATACAACAACAACACGCTTCAGAAAGACAGCCTTAAGTAATGCATTTTTAATAGAGTAGACATGGCTATAGTGATGGCCGATTTATCATGCCACACAATACCATCTGGGAAAAGGTTGCTGAGAGTGACCTCAAGTGCTGAATGATGGAATCGTTTTTTCTGGCGTTCATTAAATATCATCAATGTAAGGTCCCCTTATACCAACACTTCATCCATCTCGAGGCACGGGACATGCCAACGAAACAGACATACGACAGACAGACTGACAGTTCTGTTGATAGATGACTTATTTCTCATCATTTGGAGGCATTTTCCCATTCATTGCTAGACTGTTCACAATGCTTGAAAGAGTACAACTAGAGACATTACTTTCAATGACTCTTTCAGACTCTTTTTCCTTCTCAAGTTAAACTTCAATACTTAAAAGTGACAAGACAGGCACAAAACTATCGCAATCTGTCTTTTTTTATAACTCTCACTCTATCAATCAGTGTCGGTTGTCCAGTTCAAGAAATGCGCACAATGTTTGATGATGGAAGTCTTGTCAGTTTGGCTATGATGAATTAATACTAGTATATACCTGTATGCCCTTCTCGACAACAACCGCTTGTACAATTTGGTACAAGTCGACGTCTGTCTGTGGAATTCTCAGTGATATGTATTGAAGTAAGATTACCTTCACTTGTCAAGTCAAAAGCTCGTAATTTTGATTTATATTCCAGTGCCTTACACAGTTCTTTTTGGCAAGCACGTGTTAAACAGTGCAGTTGTTCACGGCAGTCTATTTCAGTTAGTCAGTCAGTGAGTCAGTCAGCCCAATCTAAGCTCACATCTATTCACAGCATCAAAGGTCACTGTGGGAATGACATAAACACTTTCAATTAAAAGTTACAACTCTGTTTAGGTTGTGGCTGTGGTTAGCCAAAGTAAGAAAGCTTTGGGGAATGAAAGCATGAATACTGCAAATAAATCTGGGACTGAGAAAGGAAATAGCGGCAGTGAGACGTCCAAGTGTTGATATTTGGTCATTTATCAACCACACTGAGAATGTTCTGTATGCAGTCATTCATGGTCTACAGTCAACAAATCAAACCTCTACAAATTAAACTCTACCGCCTTCTTTCATCTTTACATTAATTAATCTCTCTTTATTTCAGTCAACTGTTAATTGCTGTATTGTTTCCAATGAACTCATCAAAACCAACAAATCCTATAATTTATGTATTGCTGGCAATCATACTGGAATCTCTTCACTCTTTGTTATTTTTGAATACACAACTATACATTACACTACTGACTAGCAAAAATCAACAACTGGTGACAATAGCATTTCAGGATCTTTTCAGGTTTGTTTTTCTTGCCATCTGTTCTTTATTTACTCAGTATAACACAGGAAGTATAAAAGTTGTTCCTCATTTCACTGTCAAAACAAATCAGTTGTGATGCATTTATCATCAAATGAAACCACAATATTTGGACAATTATGTCTTTTGTGTTTTGCATTATTTCATTTGATCGCCAGTTTATGTACACCAGACAAATATTTCAAATGTTTTCCTTTCTTTGATTAGGATGTTTATTATTCATCTTTTTTTCATACTTTCCATTCACAAATTACCATATGTTTACTATTTTCACGAATAGTTGATTTTATACTATTGCAAATGGTAAGACCATTCAAATATTTTCAAATAACTACACATATATCTAAATAGCTGTTTTACGACAATCTAACTTTGGACTTTGGTATTTATATTTCATCTGTGTAGCAGAAAATAGAGGAACAGAAATGTGAATTTCACATAACACAAGTTTTTCTTCTCTGTGTTTGGTTTTTTCCCTGTCTGCCAGGTAGGTTTTAGGGAAATTCAAGGACGGCAAACAAAGTATTTAATAAATGGAGCCTTAGATTTTTAGTCACCTAATACAGCATCGTAGTGTTGTAAAAGAGATCAAAGTATATGGAACACTTTCACTTTTTCTCTCAAGTTTTGTTGTGTTTTTTTCTGGCACTTTCCTTCCAAAATGTAGTGGGTACACATGCCCCCCCCCCCTCCAACTTTTTTGCACTTTCACAACTCAGTGTCAGGCTAATTGTCACTGGCCTGTTGTTACTCTCACCAAACCTGCAAAATAGGTACTACTAGTACTTTAGTACACTTCCACAACTCAACTGGGTAGCTTTGTCATTGCCATTACTTTCACCCAGACATCTAAGAGAGAGAGAGAGACGCTGCTGCTTCTTTTTCAACATCTGTGTCACTTTGACTGCTTTCAGTCTCCAAGTCTCTACATTGAGTATGCGCTGCATGTAAAGCAAAACCCTTGCGATACAATGGCGACTGGAAATCACAAGCAAATCTTGATAATGCTCCATTTACTCTGTTGGAAACCAGGAAACCACTTCACTAACTCAACCAGTCGTCATTTTCACACTTTACTTTCTCCACACTCCAAAGCATTGCTAAATTAGAATCACACAGTTCAATTTGCACATTCTCCGACTCACTTTGGATAAAAGTGCGGCATCCTGTTGGTCATATGAAAGGCTTACCCAATGTTATTCATCAGTCTAAACACTTAGTGCAAATGTTTAATATCTGTCTCACACATGAAATACTTCACTCTGCTATTATCCTGTGTACCCTTTCACAACTTGTCCGCCACAAAGCGTTTGTTATTAACTCTACCCTGGACACTGCACAGCGTGGCTTCATTAGACAGTTTGCAGTACACAGATCAATATAATCTACTCATACTTCTGTGGACAAAGAACTTCACGCCTCAAGGAGATGCGTTTTAGAATTCAATTTTGATATTCTGTAAAGTGACGCCGATAATATATATATATATATATATATGACATCACATAGCTCTGATCACTGCCCTGCCACACTATTCATTCAATAATTCAATTTTGAATTATTTTTCAGCTTTATTACAATGCTGTTATTATTATTAATACTATTGATTTTCATACAAATATGTCTGTATTTACTGTATTGTATTGTGAGGTCTATCATACCAGAGTTCACCTGCACTTAGGAGTCCAACTGTACAAAGAATCTTAAAGAAATGAAAAGCACATTGCACCCTGTATGAATGCTGTCAATTTTACTCCACAATTTACACTGCAAACAATATGACATAGTGAGTCACACACAGAGACTTCACAAACATATATGTAAGTTATAATGTCAGATATCATTTTTCTGTCCAATCTGCTGATGTAACAGATGGAGATTTTCACCTACTTACAATTTGAATTCATCAAAAAATCGAAAGTATTAAAGGACTACAAAATACCCAAATAAAATATGAAATAATTTCTTTGAATATTAAGAGATAAATTGAACATATAGCGACAAAAAAATTGCTGAATTCAAATGCAAATAAAAAATTGGAAAGTTATGTAATATTTGCTTTACCAATACATGAAAAGTGCAATGCAAGTAGGACGATGCTACCTCCATGCAAATACTAAAAAAAAAAATTTGAAATTTGAAAAATTTCGATAAAAATACACAAGTTGACATGAGTACGGATAGTTTTAACAATGTTGTGACCCAGACTTTTAGTATAATAAACAATCGGTATCCTGAGATGTAAAGGTCACAAACTGAAGAGCTAAATTCCCACCGTCCTGTAGGTCTTTTTGAGCAATTTCTATGTTAGTATCTTTGGAGTCGAGTCAAGGTTAAAAAGGAGCCTACACTTGTGAATCATTTCAACCTGCATCTAATAGTTTCTAATAGCAAGATCACCAATACTAATAATAACACAATTAGCAGATTATAGCGGCAACTTCAAACACAGTCAGCTTAGATTCTTAATCCATTTGACAAGCTCCCTTCATGTGTGTAATTCAGCACCTCGAAATGAAATCAACAACTCTTTCCCTTGTGCGTGTAGTGCAGTGTGTCAATGAACTTGTCCTTTAAATAATCATGTTTTCATTACCATACACACACATCCATATTACAAAACTTTCACATCCGATTTTCTACAGTTACGTCAAGCGAAACTTACAGGTCTATTTTTTTGGATAGCATTACAAAGTACATTTATTGAAAGTCTCTCTTTATATAGGGTGAGAAGTGTGTCAACAATTGTCTTGTGCAGGTAGATGTGCTCAAAAGGAAACTAGACAATATAGTAGACGGCGGCTTTGCAAGTCACCGGGGCTTTCAGGGTGGCCTTACAACCCACAAATATGTCCTTCTTCACCATGAATTCAAATGGAAATGATTTTTAATTCTGGGTCTCTGACTCCAAACATATCTCTAATGTGTATTTGTGTACAGATTCCATATACCACTTTAATAGTGCCTAAGACATTCTATTATGGGTGATATGAAGAGGTTCCAATTGATGGAAGTCTTACACTTCCTCCCAGACAGGAAGTGATGTCGTTTTTGTGGTTTGGCTCAGACTACCTACCCTGGGCAGCATACAGAGTTCATTTCCTATTGTCTGTATTGTCTTCACTCTCTATTTCTGGTTTAGCTCACTTGTCACCAACTAATTGCCATAGTAATTAGAGCTTATCAATGCTGTCCAATTAACTTGATTAGCCGTCTAATTAGCTTCTAATTATAAGATATTGATAATTGCAATCAAGGAATTAAATGTAAATACAAATCCATTAATCCCCCTTGGGATCCAGCTACTGTGCTTAGAATAATGTAATACACTCAACAATGTAGATTTAGTGCTACATTCATCAAGGCTATACGAATCTAGACAGTTACCAGGTATCAAATACATTTGCGCCTTCAACAAATTACAGGCCTAAGTTACACAAATTATACTATCCATTCCAAATGAATTGAAAACCTTTTAAAATAAAACCCAGTCTATATCAAACCCCTAACTTTGACTTTTCACACATTGTCAGAAGAAGTCGAAGGTTTTTTGTAGAGTTACTGACATCTACAATCGTCTCTAACTTTGATCTCACAACCAAACAAGTTGTTTTAGCATCATTTTCTAATGGTGTCCATGTACAATTTGCCACTTGCGTTAATTTTTTTTAAAATTTCTGCAAATATAAATGAGAACATGCTCTCAACAACCTTACGTCAGGTATATATCATTCCAATGAAGTTATCCAAAATACAAAGCATTTTCATGCAGAGAAACATTTTTTAGAAGTTGCGCCGCCTCTTTTTGGAGCCACTGGACATCAGAGAGACATCAACGAACAAGGTTTTTATACTCAGGTACATTTTGCCATCCAACAAGGACACTTTATACTGACTGGACATCTCTAAGATACTAAACATCAGTCAACAGGGCAATTCAGCTAGATCAGGGAGGGACTTTTGGACTAGACATCGGTCAACGGGGTAATTCAGCTAGGTCAGGGAAGGACTTTCGGACTAGACATCAAAGAAATATCAGTCAACACCGTATTCACAAAGATTCAGGTAGTAACTTGTCTGGAGATAAATTTGTTGACAAAATATCAGTTGTCAATATTGTCACTTTTGTACACAAATAGACACAATGTAGTTGTTTAAAGTGATAACCCTGGCGTAATTCAAGTGCTCTCAACACTAGTGATAACCCTGGCATTATTCAAATGCCTCAACAGTCACTTTTCTAGTAACAATAATGGCTAATGATATTAAATTTGTTCTCTACTAATCTGTCGTCTTACACTTTTTGGCAAAGAATTGCATGATTTGTCTCACTTCTTTTATCTTTATTTCTTGAAGTAAAAACATTGCACCAGTTTCAAAATTACAGTTTTGCCTTTCTACTGTCAACTCTCTCAATAATGGAGCAGACAAGTAGATAAGTTTACAATTTTTAGTTAGGTTTTAAGATTCCTGTAAGAGTATGAGCGGGGAGGGGGGTCATTCAGAAATTAAAGCTTCCTCCCGACATGAAATTAAATTCAGTGGAAATCTCAGTAAAACCTAGAGAACTAACAAAAAAAAACAATTTCACTTTCATTAGAAAAGTTTATGTGTATTATTCCCTAAACATGATTTACAGTAAGTAATTCTTTATGCTTCAATTCAGGTAACATTTACGACTGAAACTTTCCCCAATATCTGCATCACACATAATAGTAAACTATAAACATCACACATATCACAGCCATTTCTTATCAATTTTATAAAATTCTGTCACATTTGATCATGTAAATCAATTAAATATCAAATTAAATCTATCCATATAATCTTTAGATATAAAATGAGTCATACACGTAAACCACTAAAAAACCTAATCTAATTCTTGGAGGATACAAACTTATCTATCACAAATCTGTATCTAATAAAAGGGCATTAATATAATTCAATGAATTCTGAGTCAAACAATGACTTCAACAATAAATATTCTCCTAACTTTTTATGACTTCTTAGTTTAGGAAAACTATTATTGCAATAAAAGCATATTGGCAAAGCTGATGTTTTTTATGTTTCCTTCCTCTTTCCCAAGCTATCCAAATTTTATTACAAAATACGAATTCTGATTATAATAATAAATCATACCTAATTGTCAAACTAGGTACTTGTCCATCCCTTTTTTTCTTTCTTTAACAAAATGTGAAGTTTCTATCAAAAATATAACATGAAATTCAAGCTTTCATAAAATGATTTATTGTTTGAATGCTGTATGAACAGCGCCCTCATGAGACATGATCCTTTCCTATACAGCACTTGCCACTCACTGCTTGCCTCTACAACTCCAAGTGTATGAGTGGTGGTAAAATAGTTTTATAATCAATAAAAGCATGTTTTATGGTAAGATTTGTATAAATTTATGGCTCTGGTTGTGAAATCAACAGCCAGATTTCAGCATTGTTGTATAGACTTGCCGACCAATATACTAGTTTTATGACATGCATAAGGATTGTTGATACAATAAATTAATTTACATTTGCACACAAGTCAAATCAAGGGAATTCAACTTTCTTGTATACACTTTTACATATTTATATTAAATTCTTTGATCTAAACGCTACTATTTGCTTTCACTGCTTTGTGCTCTTAGTGGAATTATTTGCTTAGAATATTTTGATCTTCTGGAATTATTTGTTTGAATACCATTTGATCATAAAACGTCAGGTTCTGTATTTGTCGGAGATTGATTAACTGAAAACTGATGACATATTCATGGATTTATACACCTAGATATACACATACACACAGTCATAACTATAAATATTGTTTTCTTTAGTATATTCCTGACTATTTGTATATTAGCCCCGCATCTCTGTTGCTATAGTTACAACATTTTTTGCATTCAGGGCATGTCTGACATGTCATTACCCTCTATAAAATGGTTCATGGTAAACAGGTCAAAGGTCAATTAAAATGTATCATTCTTGCCTTCTAAGTCAAATCTACCTAGTTCATAATCTTCATATTTGGGTTTTTATGTGTGTGTGTGTGTGTGTGTGTGTGTGTGTGTGTGTGTGTGTATGTATGTATGTATGTATGTATGTGTGTATGTGTATGTGTGTGTGTGTGTGTGTGAATGTGTGTGAGCATATGTGAGTATGTATGTGTGTGTGTGTGTGTGTGTGTGTGTGTTTGCACTCTTGTACCTTCTCTCATATATAAATACTATTTTTCAGTCATATTGAAAATCTGCAATGTTGACTTAAGTTTAAAGTAGCTTAATACAGAAATGTAAATCACTATCACTATCACTGTACATTTGCAGAACTTTCCATCATCACATGTTGTGTCACAAATAATTCACAACATCTCAACAAGTCTAGGGGTCAGCGCAGGAAAACATACTGTAGGTAGAATTGGGTTATCGGCACCACACCTAGTTACTGGGTTTTTTTCTTCTTGGTCTCCTAACTCTACACACTACACAGATACACAATAACCCCAGTATTGAATACCAACTACATGTACATTCAATTTCATGACTTCATCAATTTGTTTCTGATTTATTGGCCCTTTTTGTAGATGAACTGTCCTCATTCCCATGCTAATGAAAACACTGTAAACTGAGTCAAAATTGTCAATTAAAGTTTAATGGAATCTGTGTCATGAAAGCTTACAGCATTGTCATTAGAGACTTAACTCTGGGTAATACACAATACGAAATGATGACTTCTTCTCGTCAATATTGTCTCATAATTTAAAATGAATCAAGTTATCAGTTGATGCGGAGTTTCTGTTCTAATCACAAGTAGGTGTAGCCTACAAGCCATGTATTGCTTAAGGTATCAAGGGAAAAGTCTTTCGGCAAATGAAGATAAATTTGTAGAATAAATGGAACACTTTCAATACTCATTACCATCTTTGCACATTTTGCAGTATTAAATCAACACTAAATTTTTCACATTTTTTTTTTCTCTCTCGCAAGAATTCAATTTTTCTTGCATTTATACCATCAGTACTAAAACAGTTCTGCAGTATAGCCAACAGCAATATTTCCAATCATTTTTTTTACTTTCGTTTTTCTTTTTATAGCCAACAGTATTGGAATAATTTTGCAAGTGACTCAACAATAATATTTCCGGTTATTTTTTTTTACTTTCACTTTTCTTTCAGGAGACTTCATTTGTTTGTACAGTCAACATCTCAGTACATTTATTTTGCAATACTGTTTGTCACAAACTTATAATTTTCTCCTACTTTTCGCTCGTTTTTCATTCCGGTTTTTTTGGACATTTTATAATTTTTTCTTTACATCACAGTAGACAAGTCAGTCCAATAACAGACATTCCTAATCCTATTGTTAGTTTCTCCTATTCAACCAGAATCACCGGAAAAGGAAACAAACTTCCAGTAGTTAACATTGATTCCAGGGACTCTTTGTATATATTGGGTACATATGAAGGCAAATTACAACACCAAGGTGTAAGAATTCTATACATATGCAAATTCCATGTCCATAATTTTGATATGCAAGTCATACACTCCAAACAAATGAGATATCTCCTTTTCAATAAAATCAATGTCCTTGTCACAACCAAATGGGAGCTATCTTCCTGTAGTGCAGTTGACTTGATATCACACCAATCTACCCGACAATGATCAACCCAGCCGTAACGGCCACCTGGTTGTGTTTCATTGATGACTCATTGCGTCTCTCTCTGACTACCATGGATCATGTCGGAGTCGGAGACGTTCAGATCACTGCATGTTGTTTTGATTAATTCTTCACGAACATACACCATTCATTATAAATCAGCTACATCTATCACAAGCTCTATACTAAATACTGTCAGTTTGGATCAATGGAGTTACTATCGACAGTACATCCTAATACAAGACACAAGTCACTTTATGATCTTAGACGTCAGTTTCATCCATCCACCTGCAGTCACTGTCATAAATCCAACATTGTTTGTGTGTGCATGAATGATGCACAAAGACTTGATATCCAGTAATTTGCAATAAGCTTGCGTGACAAGTGAGGCAAAACACTGCAAATCATCAAATTGACTATAATACTATAATCGTTGTTTCTTTTTTATTACATCCCGTACAGACACCAATTATCTCTTTATATTAAATACAAGCGTTCCAGAATCAACATTTGCTTATTGTTCTTTACCCCATGCACCGCCAAGCTGTCGCCATAGTTTCTTATCAGTTTAGTTCGCAAAAATTTGGGCACACGTGAAGTAATATGCAAGACGTAAAACTTAAAGGGATGTCTAGATGTCAATAAAAAAATAGAAAAATGTTTTGCATTTGAGCGATGTGCTTATTTTCGAAGAGAGAGAAAAAAAGTAGAGCAGGAAATGAATTTGGCATTTTTGATATCTGTGTTAATTCAGAGATGTCCTTGAGGACAGTCAGTTGGTACTTTATTTAAATGAAGGAAAATATCATGAAATTTGTGAAGAAGAAAAACATGAAAGTTGTGAAGAAGAAAAACATGAATTGGACAAATGCATAACAACATTTATCCAGAATTTAACAATATCATCAAAATATTTATGACAGCTGTGGCTATTCTAATTTGACATTGCACTATATTTGTTGGTACATCATCAACCCCACCCATGCTTTGTTACAATGTTGCAAATTGACACACACAAACACACACACACACACACACACACACACACACACACACACACACAAACACACACACACACACACACACACACACACAAACACACACACACACACACACACACACACACAAACACACACAAACACACACACACACACACACACACACACACACACACACACACACACACACAAACAAACACACACACACAAACACAAATTGGGCAACAATGTCACAAAGTGCAAACAGTTTAGTGGCAATGTCACAAACTGCAAATGGTACAGACAGAAGGTCAAGGTCATGGCGATCCTCCATATCCAAACAATGGCCCAAGGTGACATTTGGAAGGTGTAATTGCAACACAAATCAATGGCACATAAATACGTACTAGTAGCATGTCTGTCAAGTCTATCTAGCAATGATGCTTTCCAAGATAACAAATTCCTGTGCCCGCACATTTGTTTTCATCGCCTAGGATCAAAGAGCTAATCAATTATCTCTAGAATGCAAACATTATATTTTTAACATCAGTCGTTTATGACTTATTTCCATCTAAGAATGTTGCTGGTATAGAGTTTGATCATAGGGCGGTATACATTTATTGACTAACGTGAGCGGGGAAAACCAACACTTGACATTCTGTTGATGACAGACACAAATACACCATAGATTCTAATTCTATTTCATTTTTTTTTTGCCCACACAATTATATTACGATACCTCATTTCAAGAATGATGGATATGATTATATTCATGTTAGTATATATAATGATAAACGTTCATTTTTAATCATCCACGTGAACGAGAGAACAAAAACGCCATCGATTCCAACCACCCAACAAATGATTCTGAGAACAAGTCCTCGTACACTCCTAGTTACACTCTTGAGTGTTGATTAAAGTTGCCTATATTAACCCACGAACATGTCAAACCCAAGAAATATCTCAAGCTAAAAAAATTGAATTGGACAAATATAATCAGAGATTATGATTGACTCGTTTACCTCAGTGGAGTTGGTGAGATCTGTCGATTTCACCAGGCTCAGAAGAGTCCCTATCCACTTTAGGTATACGCACACACCCGTCATCAATGGCTGCATAATTAACACATTGAGTGAGAGAACTAACCAGCCATCTGCCACACTTTTTTTATATTCCTGCTAGAACTGTGAATAAAAGCCCATATTAGCTTGAATTCATTTTTTTTTTGTCAGTGAGTGTGAGTCAGATAGGTGACAGACGTATTTCTTTGTATTGTATTTGTTGATGGATAATGCAATTTCCTCTTCACGTTCTCTTTGTTCATACATTGACAGACTTCCCCTCTCACAGCAGCTAATTGCATAGGTCAGCAATATCAATTTCAAAATCTCTGTCAATTTTACTCATTATCTCAATGCTCACCTTTTCAACTGTTTCTTTTTTTCTTTCTGTGTATGTAATCTAGGGGAACCGTAACCGGGTCTATAACATCGCTATGACAACATCCTCCTCCTCCTCCCCCTCATCCGATTATCCATTAATCATTACTTTGGCGGCATTTTCTTGAACAGTCAATTGCACCCCAAAACAACAGATATGCATCGTACTAAAATTATATCAACAACCACAGAACATAACATCATTGATATTTCAACACTTCACAGAACAAATTTTTTTAAGATTGTAATTTGTGAACCTGGAGTAGATATTTTTTCCATGGGAAAATTTTTGGAAACAATGCACTGTGTAGTGTGGTTAAATCCTGTGTAGGGTACATTCACAGGGTGTCTCCATTCCCTAGTGACGTACTCAACATGGTTCAGAATTCCGGGAATACATAGTTACATTTCAAAACTCCTGGTGACAGGCAAATTGTCTGAATGTAGTGACTGGTGATTACTGCATGCTGTCAGCCTCATTGAATCTGGTGACTGATGATTACTATACTATGTCAGCTTCTTTGACGGACACTTGACACTCATATACCTGTCTATCTGTCTGTCATTCTCTGGTATCTCTGTGTAAAATCTGTCTGTAATTTGAGGAACACTAACAGTTTTTATTTGGACCGACTTAGCTGGAACATGGGAGTTGTTCCCTTTTAATGAGTCGACTGACCTCCATGTTTTACTTGTCAAGTCTGACATCCATGTAATACTTATAGTCGTATACTCTGCTAGTATTTGAATTTCACTTGGAACTACGTCCTTGATTCACAGTAGATACACAGTGCCTGTTTTACCAGAATGTTGATATACACACAGTTTTTGTATTTTCATTATTCTAAATATTTACAAAAATAATCCAAATATCTACATTTTCCAGATATTCTTTGTGTCTATTTGCTTTGTACTTTTTATAACATTCTGAGAATAATGTAAATTTTTAACACACAGAAAATTGTGAATTTTTTGTGGATTTCTGACAACTGCACTTTTATTTCACATTGAATGATACAAACTGGTTTGCCCTGCTAGCTCATAATATCAGTACACCACTGACAGAGAAATAAAAGACACACAGGCAAACTAAAACCAGACTCACTTCTGAATCAAAATCTAAATTTGAGCACAAGTCAGACATTTTTCATCACACAGCCACATTACATTGTATTAATGTAATCTCCTTTCTAAATCAGACAACCAGATCATGATCTCAAATTCAACTCATCTCAGATACAGAAAGAAGGGGAAACACAGTGTTCCCTGCTGAACTTCTAATTGTTAACGGATTGTATGGCATGTGGCGTCCTGCATGCGACTCACGCAAGTTTCTAATTTATACAATTTACTTCATAATCTGAGCTGAACCAATCGGTTAAAGGGCACACAGAGTATGTCCTAACGTTGATGGTAATCCACAGTATCAAATTCCAAATCGCTATTTCTGAGTACCGAGTCCTGTTCTAGTATCCCATGGCGTATGATCTTCTATTTCATGCACCAATCTGCATATAATACGTAAGATCTACAGGGTACCTCACTTCATTTCTACTAATTTCTACCAACATCAATTTTTTATCTTCCGCTACTTTAAAGACACTGATGAATCTCAAATGTAATCTTCTTTTCTGTCTTTCTCTTGTACGAGTTTTTGCGAAAGGATTACTTGATGAAATACAATATATTTCAAGCTACAAAAAGTACTCGCTGGATATCAAAAGCAACTCATAAAACCAGCACTGCCTTGAGAAAGATTTGCCTCAATATTATTATCTATACAACACAATGTGATTGTGATTAGAATTTCATATCAAGTAGCTCCGAGCAAAAGTTTATCTAAGATATCAACAATAAATGTCAAAAGTGTTCTCTAAATACGAAGTTTGAGATTAAGACAGTGTGGTATATTTATGTGGAAAGTGAGATAGGTTAAAAGGTGATTCCAAATTGATCACTTAAAAATCAAAACAAATGAAAATAAATTCAAACCATTTGTTACCAAAAATTTATAATTTAGAAAATGTTCCTACCACGGTTGGCCTATGTGTCAACTTTTTTTCTATTTCAAATGTGAAATTTGAATTCACTCCTTGTTGAAGTAAGAGTCATTCAGACTAGAGACTAGAGTATCAGTACTACTAGTCAGAATTTGAACATTCAGATATTACATTTATTATTTTGTCTCCTATCTTACTTTTAGCTTGTTCCGCCGATACACTTTATGTGCCAAAACATATCGGCATGAAAATGGAATCGTGTTCCCTGGTAAATTCTTAACAACTTACAGGTAATTCATTTCTAACAGTAGATTTATTCCATCTGGTATAAATCAAGAAATAAACTTAACAAAAATGATGAAGTACAGCTGTAGTCAAAGTGTATTCTCCAAAATAAAGTGGTACCAAAGTGTGGAAAATTGTCTTTCAGCTAAAAAAAATTTAGCACAAAAATAAATGCAGCCATCTTGTAAACACAATCAGACTAAACACACAGTCAGGATGGACTTTAATAACACAGTAAAGCTATCTTTGGAGCGCCAACCATAAACCTAACAGTAAATTCAAACATTTGAGATAATTCAGTGTGACCTGTGTTACAGGGACACTTCCAGGTCATGGTAACATACAGTATTTGGTTGTAGATCGGCCATTAAAGTTGGTGATTTATGGCAAACTGGGAGAATACTGTTTATTATGGTAGGCAAACCATTGAAGATATTCCATCTGTTTAATCCTCGTTGATTATTTACACTTTCAATAACCAATGTTGCTTTAAGGACATTTAGGAAATAACCCAAATACATCAAGACTATTCTGTACAAATAGCCTAATTTAATTACTGACAAGAAAATTAGTTGATGGTACAGGCCATGACATGACTAATGGTCATTTCCGCCATGCATGACTGCCTTCATATCGCGTCTGCAAAAATTCTCAATATTTCAAAATCTAAAACACAATCAGGCTGACAATCCATCTCTCTGGTCTGTCTATCAAAACCACATCTAAAGCAAATTGACAAATTTACACAAGATTAAAATAATTTGAATAATATATAAATTCAATAATACAAAAAAAAATCACTATATTTTTCCATATTATGTAAACACTGGACACAAGCCCAAGGACTAATGCCCATGGCTAAATATATAAGGACATCAAAATTTAAAGCAACACTAAAATCTGACTGGCCTACAGGCTTGCATGACAGAGTCCTTGAATATATGCCTCAGATATAAAAAATTCCCTGAAGCAAGTTTTCATTTCTATAAGTTCAGGTTAAAATAGTCATATCAAGCTCTACTGATTTCTGGTATTAAAGTTGATTGGAAGTGGTCGTTAGCTGGCTCTACACAAAAATCAGATGTTTTTTCAGGAGCTGCAAGTAATTTGACTGATCCAAAACATAAACTGTAGTAAGGCCGAACAAAAAAAATTGTGTGCTTCCGATTACGCTCAATTTTAGAATAGATGGGGTACGTAGATTTTTTATTTTATTTTTTTTATATTTAATATGTGTGAGTGTCAAGTTCAGGTAGTTATGTTTTCCATTGTTTTATGGTCTGTGTTATTGGTTTCTTCCTATCAGATGTACAACCATTACAGATTGGAAGAAGAGTTTTATTTTGTCTTTTTTAAGTTGATGTCAGTTTGATACAGGAGTACTGGTCTCTCTTGATGGGTTTTCTGAGAACAAGGATATATATTCATAGCTAGACTATTACTACTGGACATTCCAGGAAAAAAGATTAAATGAATGCCTGTGTACATCCTCCTGTGTGTTAGAAACTTACATTGGTATTGAAATAGACAATCAGTTAAAATCCTGATCAAATATAATCTGATAGGGCATTGATAGTAGTCAATTCCATTCATCAACACAGCTGAACAAAGCCGACTAACATTTGTTGATTCCCTTTGTATTGTTTGCACACTAATAGTTACATCTATGGGAATACATCTATGTGAAATTACATGTACAAAGAAACCGTGACAGATCTGACGCCAGTACATCATTATGGTATCAACTGTTGTCTGTCTGTCTGTCTGTCTGTCTGTCTTTATCCCTGCTTGTTTGTCTGCCTATCAATCTAACTGACTAATGACTGACAAGAAACTCTGAAAGTGTGTAATATGTGGTAATGTCAAACCTTCAACAATCTTATTTTAAAGTTGTCATATGATTCAAAATGGCAGTTTTTTTTAAACTACTTTTCATTAAATTTCATCAACTTTAGTATGTTACTTGGCTTGTAGATGAGGTGTAATTTGTTTAAATGAAAAGGACCGAGTAATATGACTTCAAAAAATGTCTTATTTGACAATTCATTGTGCTACAGGTACGTACCCATAACAAAACAATATAATATCTAGTAATATTACTATATCTTGCCACAAGACAACATCAAAACACTGCACGACTTCACAAGTAACATGACCACAAAACAAATGCACTGGAAAAAATCCAAAAAATGAAACCAAAATATATTTGTATGATTCAGGTCACATATAGGACTCTGGAAATGGCGGCAAATTCAATTTTTTTTTTCATTTGTCAACTTATCAATGTCAAAAGGAAAAATGTGGCTTTTTTTCGCAGTTTGAGGTATTGAGACAACATTGTATATCTAAAGACTGATTGACATTGATTCAGATGTCAAAAATTATCACCATTCATGGTCTATATACCGACTCTAAGCCTTTTAAGAAATTCAACTTATTGTTTGGCTGTTACCAAAGACGATTTAGTATATTTAGTATTCCCAGTTGACAACCAATGTCTTGGGATTTCCCTTTTTAACAGCATTTTTTCCCACACTGCCAAAGAAAATAATCACCTTCACACAATGAGCATACTTCACATTTATTTCTTGGTTACTTCTTATTTTCAGACCCCTTCCCATTTTCACAGCTTTGTGCAACAAAAATATTATGACACAAATATAAAAGACTTGCTAAAGACCACACAAACTTTCTTTACTCTTCTCTCTCCGACGACGACGACCCAATCTAGGAAGTGGCAATCCTCAACTTTATAACCTTTCACATGCGGTATTATTTTTGTGAAAAGAGGCAGAAAATTCTTGAATACTATGGAGTACCGTTGACATGAGTAGCTAACAATACGTTTGTTGTCAGGATGTCAGCTTTGTGGGAGTTGTGTGTCCCTCACAAAGTCTGTGGTTTTTGTCAAACGCTCCACAAACACTTTGTCAACCCCACCTTACTGGCTGTTTTTGAGATAAGACAGACAACTCAAATTCACTCACAATCCCACACAGAATTTGCGGAATGACAATTGCTAGGCCATTAATCCATACTTATGTAACTACACTATTATTTAAACACTTCAACAAAATGTAGCAATGTTGATAAGAGCAACCCTATTTTTTGTTCTGTTTCTCATTATCTGACTGACCCAAATTTTCAACTCTGATATCAAATTTTAAAAAAAATATATTTTATTTTCGCCCGCCCCTCATATTTTTGCAAAATAGCACCCACTCTGGCAAGAATAAGAGTTTGGACTGTTGACGTCATGTACAGTCATGGCAGCAGCGACAGTCACTCAGAACATGACAATTGTGTAGAGAAACTGGGAAAGGGCTAGTTACCAGGAATCCAATAAAAAGAAGATAGAGAGGAAAGGAGAGGCAGAAAAACATGAAGAAGGTGATGTTTGATTTTTTTTTACTTTTTTTAAATTTTAAATCAACCGACCGACCCATAATTGCCAGTAAAAAGTAATGAGAAACATTAACAAAAATAGGGTCACACTAAACCTGTTCACACTGACTCAGAGACTACACACTTGTACATCATGGAATTTTGAACTTCAAGCATTTTTTAAGCAGCAATCAAAAATATAATCGGATACATTCCTGACATAGAGAAAAGTGGTCAAAAATAATTTTTTCAGATTTCCCCTAAAGCCAACTAAACTTCAGCAAATAGTGAAAATATATCTGTACATTTTAGATATTCTAATTATAAAATTAAAATTAAAATTGAAGGGGGGAGGTAGTTTGGGGTGTTTGAATATAAACCTAAGAATAATTGATCAAATACATGCGATGGTTAATGGCCTTCTCTCTGTAATTATCATAATATTTATTCTTCAATTTAAACTGATTTCAAACTGACTTTTTAAGAATGCCAAAGTTCAAATTTCTTGAAAATATTAAAGATAAGCTTTGGAATACATCCTACATGGATTTTGTCAACAGACTACCACATTCCAACTGACAGTTGCCATAGCTATGGATGTCTCAGCCTCGCCCTGCGTCTTTTATCTTTGACTTGAATATCACCAATCTCTCTCTATAGCTGATGTAAGGGAATACTGCCAACCAACCCTGAAGCCCCAATAATCATTATAAACATAGGTAAACACAGAATGCTAAGCACTTTGGCGGCAGACATTCCATTTCGTTTGCCCCATGTTTGATTAAAAGAATGCTTTCAGTGGAGTTTAAACTAATATTAGTTTGATTACAAATAGACTCTATGGAGGTGTCTATACCAAAGTGACTGTGTTGAAAGTCAAGGTGTCTCACTCTCTGGGGATGTACCTTTATCTACGCTAGGCATCCCAATTCAATATTTTTTGTCATATGGCGAAACCGACACGTTTTGACTTCAGTGATTCATCCCAGTTAATATCCCACAATAAAACTGGGATGAAAGCCACGGATAATTAAATTTCATGCAGACATTTCCTATTTAGAGCCAGATAAAAGATTCATCACATTCTATTACAGTGAATGCCAACGTGGTGGCCGCACTGTCGTGTCTCGGGGTTGGTTCCTCCAAAAGGAAATGAGCCTTTTCAAGCTCAATGTCAAAGCAGCCAAAAGAACAATGAATGTCATACTGAATGACAGACTAGCGGATGGTGATCATGTCCCAGTGATGAGTTCATATCAATGGTCCATGTCAGATCAGAGGAGAAGGCTGGGTCATAGTGATGTCTGCTGAAAGCCAATGTCACTATCATATACATATACATACAGACAGGATTGATGGATCATGATGGATTGCATGTGTACTTGGCTTATTAACCTTGACAGTGAACTCAACCAAAAACAGTGCATTCTTTGAAGGAATCCTGCATAAAATGTCTCACAACAATGCTTTTACTTTTGTTCTTCAGATGCAGCCTTCACAGGTAGAGAGTTAAAGGGTAAACTATTTCAAGTACAACGTATTCAGAGTATGTATTTAAATAATGGCAGCCATTTGGGAGAGAAAAATTAACATCACGAAATTCAGTTCAAAACCAACAGTACAGTGCTACATCACCTGAATTTGAAATCAGGACCTGGTATCCCAAATGAACATTCAGTTTGTGACAACCAATACACCTTTCCATTACTGTTCACAATTAATAACAAGTTCAACCATAATTACTTATCTCCGTGTACTACAAACTTAAACTTGGTGGTCCAAAACTAAATGTGGTTGTCATCGGACTCAAGACCACAGCTAAATTTGAAACCCTGATAACCATTACCGTTTCTCCACTAATACCTTGTATTTTAACCAGATTTAATTTTTTATTTATTCGATCACAAAAGAATCATAGTTATTAAAATCTGGTTGAATTAATTGGAATATTACGGTACAAGGAATTATCTGAGACTAAATCATAAATTTTCACAGATAAAAAAGGTCATCTGTAATTAACATTTTTATTTCACGGTTACGAGGCAATATACATACAAAGAAAATGTTTTTATTCACTTGTATTCCCATGACTAGCATGGCATGTCATGTTATCACAATCGTGTGACATCATAGTGTCAAGTGTGTTCTATTAAAACATCTAATTTGTCTCATGAGTAAACAAGAATATTTTTTCTAGAACCAAATTCATCATAATGAACATCACGAGAAAGATGGCCGACAACAGCAATATACATCGTTATGGAAACGATACCGGACAACAAATTTGTCTGTTAATCCTTCTTAGTCTATTAGGAAAAGGGATTCTCAGTCAGCACAATACGAATACTATGGAGACCACAACATAATTGAACCCAGCTCCATTCTTCTTCATCTGTAGTATCTTTCCTCAATCTCCAGGGAAACAGAGCAGGATATGGATGACTACCACCAGAAGATATACATATGACCTTTTACCTTCAGCCTCTTTCCAAGGCAAAGCAGTAGTTATATTTCTACTTCTCAATATGCTGTAATCTCAAATTGCTAGTACTGTGTTCCACAGTTGTCGAAACAATTTGTTTTTGACTTGCTCATGTCAAAGTATTCTTGCTCACATCACAATATTCTTGGCAATGAGTATTTGCACAACAGTTCCTATTCTGGGTTTTTTTATCACAGAAACTCTAAATACTAGCACCTAGTTCCTATATTTAATATGTGTCTATAGATGTGTCTTTACAACTAAAACTACCACTATATTCGCCAGTGTCAATAATTGTTCCATTCAGCTAGGAGTACTCAAATCAATACGGTGCCTGGAGGTGTGTGTAGTTATGACTGCCGCCTGGAGGTATGTGTGTGTGCAGTTATGAACGGCTGCGTGCCGTTCTCAATTCGTCTTTCATCACAATTTGGCGAACTCTTCTTTACAACCTGTCATTTCATTGATTCTCTACTTTTCTTTTGATTTCATTTTCTTTTCTTTTTTTTCAGCTTAAAGAAGAAATAGAATTACATCATAAAAGAATTTCTCTTTCACATTTTTTTTATCGAGAATCAATAACATACAGCTCAATATTATACTCCATCCAATAACCAACCTTTCTCCATATTTTTTTTCTTTTTGTTAATTTTGTTTTTCTTATTCAATGCACTCATAATTGATAAAGTCCTACTGTGGGTCAGTTGTTCTTTAATAGTACAATGACAAAGTATGGTTGACCCCGTTCCAATCCTAAACTCACCGCCGAAACACCTCAAAATCCACCACTTTCACTATTAAAATATAGACACATTTAGTTACAGCTGTATAAACACTATTGGGCCAAACGCATCCCTGTTGAACTCTAAATGACTGCACACCACCTACAATAAATATTTCCTTGTTAAGGTTAAAGTGTAGATGTAGCCCATAAACTTGGCTATCTGATTCAACTTACATCATCTAGTGAGCGACATTGTGTCAAGCCAGAAAACAAAGTCTCTAACCTATAGAAGATGCTGTGAGAGGGGACAACTTGAACTATGTAAATTCAACATATTTCTACCAATTGACCTTTACCAAATAACAGGAGATTACACATAGTACATCGGTATAACATTAAAATATGCCATATGGTAAAACACTTTCTCGTGACACCGAATAAAATCCTATCACTTAAGATCTCAATCTGAATCCAAATCCGGCTTTATATTTTGGGGCATATAATAGGAAAGGTATTAATTACCATACGAGAATAGGCATTAATTTTACTAAAGTTAAGGAGCTACTTTGACCTAATTCACCAAAGCTATGGAGCTAAGCTTGAGACCCCCATCACGTGATGAGTGGCATAAAATGGTTGAATTTCGACATGATATTGAGTAAAGACAGAATCACTATATAACAGATGTGAGGGTTGCAGTATGACCCTCCAGCAATCAAACTCTCTGACTACAAAATCAATGATGGCAACTTTACACTTGTAGCCAAGCGTTTCATTGTCACAAAATCTCGCACCAAATTTCTGCAGTTTTTTTTTTTTTTAATTTCTGAGCAAAAAAGTGAAATATCATTGAAAACATGACCTTCACATAGTCACCCTCTTTTCACAATAAATTACTCAATACATTTTACCCTCAGGTATACAATACAATTTAGCATCATGCGTAACCTTCTTGACTCTAATGTGTTTTTTTTCTTTTTGCTTTTTGTCATTTCGTTTCTCAAGTCACAATTAGGTAAATACTTGTAGCGTTCTTTTTCTGTATTTGTCTGATCTTTGCAATCCACAGTTCTTCTCTCAGGTCAAATAAAAGTCTTCACCATCATATGTTAGTGTAATATCGTCTTTTGTAATACTTGCACGCTACACAGTGAAACAAGTCATCTAAAATATACAATTCATTTCATTTGTAACAATAATAACTTCAGTCAGTTCAACAATAAGAATGGAAATGAAAGATCATAAACTAATTCCACTCTTTTCGAATTTTTGCTGATTAAAATCAATAACACATTATCCTATTGTTTCCATGGCAACAACCTATATTTGCTAACTTGCTACTAAATTTAACCTTTACAAAATGGTAGAGCAGCCATGTTGTTGTCACTAGGGCAACGAAAATGAATGCTCAACATTTCGAAAAAAAACAGTATGAATCAATTCTCAATAAATCTGTAAGGTTTCTTTTATTTTTTATTTATCTCCTTCTCCTTTTTTTGCCAGATACTGTATGATAAAAGTTACACCCTATCGGATGTACAGTTCTATTCCTAATCATGTTTTTTATACTTATTTAATGAACTCATCTGTTCGGCATTTACATGCTATCTTGTGTTATTTTTTGACAGCTTGCTCCATTACCCATTTTGACACTTCCAAATGAAAGTTGTCACACTAGTTCTGGTGTACAATCATTGTGTGAGTCATGTTCCACAAACACACTACTTCTATGAATATATGGCAATGTTAATTTCTCCTACAATATATCAACACATTTTTTTCACACCTGCCTCTCGCGATTAGTTGGACAGTCGACCTTTTCATCCCCAAACCTAGTAGGAATAGATACATTTACAAAATACAGCCACGAAGCTACATCGCAATAAAACAACGCACTCCTTCCATCAACTTGCCGTTTCACTACCAAGTCCATCAACTCAACCCTCTATCTGCACATGCTACCTCCCCTATATGTATAATGGCATCTGCCTCATAGGCAAGGTTCATGAGAGCAGAGGTATTTACAGTTGAAAAAGCAGCTTTTCAAGTCAAAGGTGGGAAATCTCAAGGAATTTACAGGATTTTAATGATCCCACTCCACTGAAGTACCACAAATAAAGTCAATGTGTTAATATCACGTCCCCACGTCACCCGACCTGGGTACACCTGCCTGTAAACAACAATACAAGCATGTCCAAACTCAAACTAAACACCCTCTGAAGCAAAACTGTTATTTGTTAGAAGGTTTTAAACCAAAACAGGGGTTTGACATTCCAGAAGAACTTCACTGAGCAGCATTACTATGGGGCCGAACAATTATTGCTACAAGACTAACGCAGGTGTCCGCCAGTATAAACTAACCACTGGGGGAATACTAATGTTTGTTGAAATGACTGCAACACAAATCGGGCATCCCTTCCTGTGGTAATTTTCTCAACTCACTCTTTTACGTCTAAATGTGACCAAAAATTCCAACTATCCATGGAGGGAAGGTAAAGATATACCAATTCAATGAATAATTCCCCTACTTCAAGGATGGAGATCTATTGTGAGCTAGTGATTGAAATGGTCAGAGCAACTTCTAAGCCCAACTTTTCGTCATGATTACAAAACTCAAAACATGATTTTTTACCCATATATTTGTAGCATAGCATTCTACGCACACTACAAACACTGAGTTCCTGGCATTTTCTTTCAATTGAAAATGTTGTATAAAGTAATTTAGAAGTATGATTTACAGTTTAATAGTATTTTAACCTAACCAAGGTCAGCCGACAGACCTCTCATACCAACCATCAACAATTACGAGATTATATCATCATGTGTCCTTCTAGGAACTGTACAGTGTGTTCTAATTAGTGAAGCCTGAGTTGCGAATTTAACAACTAAGTGTAAATTAGTCTAACATGTTCATCACCTTAGTGTAGAACTACACGATTGTGTCAATTCTGACAGTAGTCAGGAGTTGTAGACAATACTACAGATTTCACACGATAAATCATCATTGTCTGCAACAAAGTGAGCTGTTTGCCCATGACTACTACTTCACTGCAAATCAGCGAGGAATGTTTCACATAGCTTCACGTTCGGCCCATCAGAAATCTCTCATCACACAATGGACACTGCAACTGCCCTACTTCTCAGCTTCAACAAACTCCATTGTAAAATGTATGTGACACTTGTACACTTCTCTTCACCTTGTACCTGTAGTTCATTGCATGTAGTCAAACTTTTTCTGATAAAAAAATGTAATGTAGTCAACTAAAATTTCTGAAAATTATGTACATAATTTTCCTCATCCATCTATTCTGAAATTTCTGAGTGTTCAATCCTTAGAGCGAACACTTTCCCCTTTCTACCTTCAACTCAGTCAAATGCAGCACTTCCCTTCTTCAATTGTCAGATTTTCAAATCATGTTACAACCCTCATATGCTGTTGAGATGACAGCAAAACCAGAAGATTTGGGTAGAAATTTTTTATTTGTAATACAGATTTCCATTATCAATATTTATAACTAAAATAAAGTTAAACATCTTTACCACAATATATTGTGACATGACGCTTTTCTTCACAAATTGGAATTTCAGAGAAATTTAAGCATCGTTTCTTTTTAATTGTGGCCAAATTATAAATATTGCACCCCTTTTATACTCACCTAAGCAGATCTCTCTGAGTCACTCACTCAACTGGATATTTTCTCACTTCTAACAATCTACTCTCTTCTTTTTTTCTTAATTTTGGACTTTTCTCGACTAAAATACAACCATGACTGACGAATAATTGCTCAAGTTTGTAATTTTGATGCCTAAGTATGACTTCTGAGGTAATAAAGACCCTGTACATCTAAATTAATGATTTTAGGGACTGACCACTGTATTACAAATGAACACAATGTAAATTGAATGATTCCAGACCCTGTCAAACTAACATTCACTCACACAACCCTCTATTTATTTGAAGTAAAGTAAACCCAGTCTGAAACCTTCTCTTCTCAACCTAAACACCTAGCTCTCCTCGGAGAATTTGATGCCCATTTTGTTCCTGTGTCTGCTCTATCACTGAGTGGTGTTGTTTTCCACTAATCGACTATAATGCATTTACCATTCACTGCTGTGAATAATCTTCAGAACATGACAAATAATTCTATACAAACATCAGGAAATGTCTGACAAAATACCATCTTTACAGTAACAACTGAAGAGACACAGCAGACAAGTGTTTGTACAGACTTCTTTTAGTTAATGTACTTATTTTCCTAGGAACATCAGACATTTAACTAGAGAGTCACTGTATGCATTAAAACCCTTCAGAATAACTTCAAATGTAATAGATGCTTTTTAACCACAGGAGGATTAATTCAAAATGGTTTCTGAATTCATATACGTCTCAATTTGTGGCCTACGGCATTCAATCATATTTATCAATTTCTACTATCTGATTATTTTTTTCACTTAATTTTCATAAAACGTTGGTATCCTAGCCAGGGTCATATGGATTCATACCTAGACTTATAATCTGGGGTTCTTTCTCAACTTAAATTAAAGTCAAATGCAAAACAATACAATTTCCTATTTTACCTGGACTTCAAATGAAAATATATCTTTTCACCAGATCTTCAACTTAGACCACAGCAATTATGTTTTAAAGATTATTTCATTGCATTTTGACAGTTTTTTTTCACATCTGTGATAACCTTCCCATTCAAATCAAATCAAGAAATAACATACTTTTGCAAAAACATATTTCATTTATCAAAATAACAAAATATTCCAGATGATAAAAAGCTTCTTCCATTCTTTCCTCATTATCATTTTTCCCATGTACAAATATTTGCTTTTTCGTTCCCAAAAAACCTTACAGTGAAAATTAAACCAGTAAATTCAGAAGCCAAGACAAACACTTTGAAATAGGACACCAACATTTTGGGCATGAAACAGTAATGTTAATCAAACAATATTGCAGAATCCATGAATCATTGATGATGTTTGATTGAAAAGATTAGCACTACATCATCCTGGATGTTCTTATCAGCATAGAAATCTTGTTAAATTTTAATGTTACACCTTCCTGTCGGTTGGTAATAGTGAGAGATGTGAACTTAGTGACATACCCGATAAATATCAAATGAAGACAGTTTCTGTTGATGTGAGTTGATGAAAACATGACTGGCATTATTTATTCCTCTACTGAGTCTTACACAGAGCTAGATAGAAGGCATGTTTACATTATGTAGTGTCACAGTCATGAAACATACCAGTTCATGTGTTGGGGGTCGGGAGGGAGAAAACGAGGAAAAAAGAAAAAAATGGAGTCAATCTCTTTATTGTGCATTGTTAGGAGATATAGTGGTCCGTGTGTGTGTATACATGTGTGTGTGCGTGTGTGTGTGAGTGTGACAGAAAGAGGGAGAGAGAGACAGAGAGAGAGACAGACAGAGACAGACAGACAGACAGACAGACAGACAGACAGACAAAGTCGAAGAGAAAGAGCAAGCAATAGCAAGAAACCGAGAGAAGGAAAGAAAAAGAGAGCAAGAGAGGTACAAGCAAGCAATCCACTTTATATCATCATTATGCAGTGTGTCAAGAAACGTAGCAGTCCACACTTGTGATGGATCACCACTTGCCAACTAATAGACGTGAACAATTCATCATTTTGGATTGGTGCTCTGACTTCTAAATTAACTCCATCAGACTTATACTTCATCTCGTATAACATTGCCAATGTAAAGGTGTACCTCACTTCAATCAATATTACATGGATTGATTTCCAAATACACTTGAAGACTGGCTGAGCCAATCAAAGAGAATAGCAATTAAGAACAATATACAGGTCACGACAACCTTTATTGTAATTCTAAATGATACACATAATGTATGGATATATTAGTACTACTACATATATTGGTGTAATATCTGATTTTGATAGTCTTTCTAAATCCCACTAAATCATGTTTAAAATCTCATGATTGATAACTTTACGTACACAGTGTCTAAAGTAAACCATTTTTGATAAGAAAATAACAGAGTCTGTACCCATCACAGCAACAAATTTTTGATAACTGATGCATTGTGGGAATTTCCTTCAGTAGTTTGTTCGATGAATGTACATTAACATTGTATGACCAGTGTACATATCACCAGAAAGTGTGTATATCACAATTTTCTAGAAAATGTATCAGAAAAGAAATCCTGACAAAATTACTATTATATAAATGTAATTATTAGAATATTACATATGTACCAGTATTTGCAACTGTACACATACATGTACTGGTATTTGCACTGTAATGCATGCATGCATGTATGCAAATGAGCATACAAGAGTTTCTCCCTCGGAGCTCCACATCCACAGAGCACATACACAGATTCCAGGTTTATGAAATTCACTGTTTTTGGATAAACATGAATAATATAATACACAACCCCATGATGGGTACAAGTACAGTGTAGATACTCGGTTGGGGTATTTCCACTCATGCTTGCGCAGTGTTTTCTGTTATACTTATAAACGAGCTTCACTCATGAAAGTACATGTATGGCCACAGAGAATACCGCAAGCACTTGTGCAAATACCCCAAGTACACCATACTGGCAGTCATTATGTATCATGGGGTTCAGTTTTTTAATACTGACAGCTTTGGTTCAGGTGCATTTCAGTACTAAGGTAAATGCAATATTATTTATCTACATATTTCTCATTGGCTTTGGGCATGGAAAATATTTCAAACAGACACTGACAATATTTAAACATTTCCAGTTCAGGTATCTCTATATGAAGCTTTTGATTAACTATCATTTATTAGTCTTTGTAGAGCTCAGCCAACTTTCAGGAATAATTTTAGGAAAAACAAAACATTCTCAGTGGCTAGTCTATACTTATACTCTGACAAAAGTACAGTCTGTATATACATATATAGTCTGTTTACATTGTGATCACAATTTTGCTTTGCGGTCTCTGACCACTTGTAACGTCATCAAACAATTAATTTCGTCAAATGATTAATTTCGTCACACCCCAATGGTCATTCTCAGCATACCTGTTAGTAGATATTTACATAATCTTTGCTATATGTAAATTATGTCATTCTTGTACTCATCTCAACAAGGGTACATATACATATTGACTTCATTTTGATATAGTTGATTAGGGTGATGTACGTTATCACTCCCCATTGTGACCAATCAATTTGAGTGCATTTTTTTCGAATCAATCAGTTTGAGCATATAATTTTCAAATAACAATAATCATTTGCTGTTGCTAGCAATACAAGCAGTTACAGAGATAGTAAAGCAGAATCACCATCATAATGTAAAAAGCTAACATATACACACGTACCTGGAAAAAGTTGATGCAAGATTAGGCACTTCACTTTAAACTCCTCACCAAATCAAAATGCATTTACATTTGTACACACTGTTTACTCAAGTTTGGTTTACTTTGGATAAAATTATTTACTCCCATCTCACCCAAAAAGCTACCCTTAAGCTGTTTAAAATATTTGAGAGAAATATCAAGGGCTTTGTGAAAAGAACAGTAGCATAATATTGGATTAGAGTTTTGAATGCAGTAACAGAGTGAAGTAGGATAGACTGGGGTACTACGTCAATAGATGATAGCTTCTACTGCAGAATCAGTTTACACAGGGATAGCTCTCTAATTGCTTTCAGGAATTTCTGGCAAGCTCACGGATTGACAAAGTAAACGGCGGCAAAATTCAAGAAGAGGCATCTAATACTGCCATTTGTCTTTTGATTTTAATTTGCTGGTAGGATTAAGGTGGTGGCCACGTTCGTTTTTTCTGAAGCACGTCACAGTGATGGGGGGGGGGGGGGGGGGCTCTATGCTTAGCCTCTACAAAACCACTTCAAAGACATGCCATTAAAGACAGCCTAGCAAACCTAATCCAAGCTTACATTTATTGTTAATTACGGCTTCCTCAAGCATACTGATCTCTTGTGTGTATGTCGGCAGACTGTCACTAGATCCATGTTTTGTCTTAAAGTTTGGAGCCACTTTGAAGTATTCGACTTCTTATAATAAACCATGCTGAAGTGGTCTAGCACAGAATGGACACACTATCTCTCCGAGAGACGGATCCAATGACCAATTCTTGCCAATTGTACTGCATACCATGCAATTCACTTGATCAGAGTGTCAGCCAATGCTACCAACTGCTAATAAACTTCCCGTCTATATATACATTATCAACATTCCTACTCAGGGATAGATTTTCTAAACTCTGACCACGTGATGTTATTTTAACCAGGCCGCCAGGTGGAAGACGTATTTCTTCACACTAATCGCAGCACTCCTTGGTCTTTATCTTGACCCTCTTCCTTGACCACAGGTCAAAGATTTCAACCAGGCTTGTTGTATTGATTTCCATGCGGTCAACATCAAAGCCAAGACTACTTATATCATACCATACAATATAAACAATCCATGTAAACAGCCAGGGTATGCAAACAAGAACACAGTGAAAACACAGCAAAAGCCGACTAGGCTCACAGAAAACATGTAACCATGACAGGAAAGTAAATTTGAGCATAAAGTTGGAAGGTACAGTGGTTCATTCATTTACTACTTAATCCCATATCATGCTAGTATAAGAGGTAGAGCAAGAGACAGTATTCATAGACTTGCTGACTGCATAATAGTACCCCTCTTTGCATTGTGTCTACTGTTTGCCTATTGTAAGGGCTTTACTCTCAAAGACTTGCCGGCATGAACAACCTGCAACACTACATTACATAAACAGTTGAGAAAAAATTGTTGAAAAAACACGAACTTTCCCCTTTCTGGTGGTAAAGTAACCATATGTACACAGATGAAATGTCCCTGATTATATACACATTACTTAGTGACTGTATGGCTTTTTAGCTAGATCATTGACACAGAGTGCACACTGGTCGGACTCCACTCCAAGCCACACCAAAAATCACTTCTCAGCTCCTCGCTCTGTTGGCATCTCCTTAATGATTACAACACCAACAATTGACCCAGTAGTCAGCCGACTGATTAGTGCATTTCTGAAAAACTTCTAATCCGTACATCAAGGCCCACAAGAGACTTCAGTTTTCTACAAGGACAATGCCATACTACCTACTTTACTGCAATACACACCGACTCTTTAAAATGTAATAACCAATCTACCTATTGTCTGCACACATTAACCTCAGCATGGGTACAAATTTAAAACACTGCCAACAGAAAGCAATATGCATCCACCTGGGAACATTAGATAAATCGATGAACAGACGTCCAGGTATCCGATGCAGATGATAAGCCATAAAAACTGTCTCTCATTTTTTATGCTAGTTGAACTTTCACATTGAACAAGGGTGTACGTGTAATGTTAACCTTTGTAACAGGGCCCGGTTATCCCCTTTCCATTAATATTGAATATCGGCCCTCAGACATGTCTTCTCCTGGGTACTAGCGATGCTTCAGTCAGTTCCCCAACTGTTACTGCATATTGTCACGATCTGGCTCTATAAACCATATGGTTGGTTACTAGATAAAATTGCAAACTTTAAACTAAACAATGGAAGTGAAAACATCAGTATTCATTGCATGGTTTGATTTCACGGAACACAAATAACAAGTGAATTATGTGCATGCATGCAGGTATGTCTAATGTGGAGGCAAAAATAAGCATTTGCTTCGCCTACTTTTTGCCTCCTTTTTTTACAATTATTCCAAAGTAGTCGAGTTTTACGATTCTTTAAACATCAGAGATTTCAGGTGCAGTCTGAGTCTGGACTCTTTCATGATGAACAAATGAATAAGACTAAAAAGCAAGGTGGAATGAATTCCATCACTCAGAAATGATGACAAACGACAGGCAATAACTGTGTTTTACCGCTCTGAACAGAGGTTAGAGAGTAGAGTAGATAGTCAGGTCATAGGTCAAATGAGTCTACCCCAATGATGTAATGCGCTCATGACATCATTGCCCTCACTTTTCCTTTCTCCATCACAACAGTCCAGTTGCTTAGCAACCAAAAAAAAAGATGTCAGCCATGATTATGTAGCCAGCAGGCTATAGAAACAAACCTAGTGCACAGTATTAATGTTATTAATGTGAGACGGTAAGATTGGATATATATTCAGCAAAAAACATGAACAGTGATCCGTCATTGTTTTCAATCAGGGTTAATACCACAAGATGTGCAGACAATGTGCAGACGATGTCGATAACGTACAAAAAGGATTTTTTTTTTCTCAACTTAGAGAGTGAAAGCGGCAAATTGAGAATTGATACCTTTTAACAACATTGTAGTAAATGCACAGTGAATATTGATTGATTTGTATATCCCTGGTTATAGTAGACCACATAATAATACTATACAAATTGCTAACACAATCTCATTCATGCTGTGCCTCCCTGGGTTTTTTTTCCACTGTGAACGTTGCAAGGTTTATGAACAGTCATGGAAATGTATGCATGTGAACAAGGAAGCCTAACAGCCATTCACAAATGAAGTAGTCCTCTTTTTATACAGTTCAGTACACATATGAAATACATTTATTTTTAAAATTGCTGGGCAATCTTTACAGCCTGTTGCACAAATTTAAAAGCTTATAAAAACATCAAATTAGTTAAATATTCTGCCCTTCGTACGCCATTCAACCTACATGCTCATAATAGGATTACGGCACTTTTTTTATAGAAATTTCTGAAATCTCATCCACTGAAATATTAAAAATGGATTTTCCATGGATATATTTCTTTGCATCACACCAATGTCACTGTACTATGCATCTATTTACAACCCAGTTACTGAAATAAAATATTTCATGTTTGCATTTCGCAAAAAAAAGGACGAGGTCAAAAAAAAAGCCTACAGAAATTGTCCCAGCGACATCTGGCACGTGGTTAGGTTGTAAATGTTAGTTTGCCATCACATTCAATTGTATGATTTTCACTTCACATGTTAGATTGAAAGCGTTGTGTCGTTTCGCTACTAATCTCTAGGTCCACAAACTGCGACTAAATTTGATTAGCTCAAACCGAATTCATTGGTAATTGGCACACCAAATTATTCCTACAAATATGTAATCTCCAAATACATTACAGGACTAAATATTGAATATTTGAGAGGAATATATTCAATTTACAAGTTGCACCTGAATGTCTGCAGTACTACTAACAATCCACAAAAGAATTGAGCAATGTAATTAAAAAGGCATGATGTCTGCTGTGTCTCCCGGGATTGCCAATTTTGATAAATGGAATATACTTTTTGCTATTAGAGTAATATTTATTTGTATACTATTACATATTTTCATTTATGAAGACATAAATATGTATTGCTACAAACTTGTATTTGGTGAAATATTCTTGAAATTACAGGATCTATCAAAAAAGTTGGCATACGTAAATTTATACTGCTAAGTCATTCTCCCTGGCTAACAAAATGATTGCAGTAATAGGCTAAATGACATTAACTACTGTGCAACTAAGGTTTGTATATATGAACAAATGTAATTTACTAGGGTTGGTGTCCATCACTTCTCCTTACAAAACTTAAAATTATCTAGCACAATTGGAATAGAATGGAATGGAAGGGAATGGAATGGAATAGAATAGAATAGAATAGAACAGAATAGAATAGACCAGAACACAATACAATACAATACAATGCAATACAATACAATACAATGGAACAAAGAAAACAAAATAGAATAAAACATGGCCAAATAGAACAGAACAATAGAATAGAATAGAATAGAATAGAATAGAATAGAATAGAATAGAATAGAATAGAATAGAATAGAATAGAATAGAATAGAATAGAATAGAATAGAACAGACTAAAATAGAGTACAGTACAATAGAAGAGAATAGAACTACTAAGAGCAGAGAACAATTTAGAATAGAATACAGCTGAAGTGCTTATAGAACAGGGAACAGAACAGGATGCATAAAAAACGATTGAAATCATCAAAGCATGGTGTAAATTTAATACAACATCAACCACTTCAACAACACAGAAACTGAAAATCTATTCTCACACCAAATCACGACTAGTCTAGGTCATAAATTCTGGCATTATTTATAGAATTCTGACAAAAGACCAGTCTGCTCTTTTTTTTAACATTCACAACTTTTCACTAACAGATTACTATAACGTTATCATGTTCAATACATAATACAAATTTTCTTTTGTACAATATTGAATGCGAGTCTTACGACAGAAGAAAGGCAATTCACACTGAACAGTGGAAAGTATTGATTCACAGTGTCTGCACTAGACGTAATAGTAGCGTGATCAATTCTCGATTACCATTCATTACCGATGTAAAAGGAATCTTCCTTTATACTGACTCATTCACATGAATAATTAGCAACAAATTGCTATTAGTAACATCTTCTCTAATCACATAATTTCATTTTTTTTTATAATACCACCCTGGTCCCTTGATAGCCAGTACGTCTGCCGTCAGGTTGCTACATGTCTTACTGCGAGCCGACTTAATTTGATCAAGTGCTTTTTTTCATATTTCAAAAATGGTAGTGACTAAGTCATATTTCCTATACAGATATTTCAGAAATCTGAGATTTTACATACATCATCTACAAGCCCAAATGATAAATTTAAAAAGATCTGAGACTTAATTTGATTAAGTGCTTTTCTGTCAGATTTTAAAATGTGAATCATATTTCATGTACAGATATTTTTTTAAAAATCTATGAAATTTGGGCTTTTACATGTATATCATACTCATATTTACAAGCCAAATGATAAATTCAAAAAGGTTATGTACTACATGCTGTATTCAGTCTGGCAATACAGGTGACCCATTGAAAAAGAGACACTCGGTCTTCTTAAAATATTTGCATTAGCAATGTATGGTTTTCTGATATTATATGTATATTAACATATATGCAAATTATCAAAAAGATCTAATTTATAGTTACAAACTAAATATGCAAGCTGTTCCTTATCTTTCTACTTAATCTGAAATTTATTAACTGTTACACAGTTCCCCGGTGGTGTAGATATCTAATGAAATTAAAAACGATAGAAATTTTGGTGTTATTTTATACACAATTGCCCAAGTGACTTCCTGTGAACAGGTCAGAGACGACTACTTTACCGTCTGTGACTGGCATATTATATCAATGTAGTAAACATCTCTAAATCTCCCTGTAAGCATTAGTAAAACAGCAAATAATCACTAGACATGTTACTGAAATACTTGACATAGCTTTGGTGACCATAACAGCTGTACTTTGACTGTCAAGTTATGTTTTATTACTAAGTGGGACAAAGTTGCTGTCATCAGGCCATGTTTATTTGTTTTTTAATACTGACAAATGACTTGAACAGGTATTGACAATCAGACAACTGCAAGGTACGAACATCTCAGTCATTGATAAATCGTTTCTCAGTAGTCTGTCGGATGTCATGGGTCCACATGTCGTGGCATTCTTCACAGCCATCAAACAAAACAATTCTTGTCATAAAAGCGTACAACTCGGAGCACTCCATTGCCCCACTCAAGTGCTCTTTGTTATATTCAATGTTGCCACACTCTGCCACACACATGGTCTGTTTACTATATTACTAATACCCTGCCACAAACACCTCACCAAATTCAAAGCTTTAAGTTTTCCATTATCACCCAACAAAACATGTGAGAGATTTCCCTTAGGTTGCCTAACATTTGGACCATACACCGTTTCTTTCTTATCGCCAGTCAGTGTAATCCTTGCTCCAGGCCAGCCAAGCAAAATCCTCCACCAAGCAGTCGGCGCAGAAATCCGACAACTCTTCTCTCCAAAGTTTGGAGAAATCCTGGCGTTTTACGGGCTATGAAATGGCACAGACATGTGTTGCATATTTTATTAGCGTCCTGTCTTACATGTACATTACTGTTTTGGGAGGCATAAAAAGATAAAAAGAACAGGAGAGGTCACCGGCCCACTTTCTCTTCCGTACCTTCTGTTACATTGCAGGGCTGCCTTCAAGTACCCATAGTTCTTTCTCTCCCCTGTCTGTTTTTTAGGAAAGAAAACAGCTGGAACTGAACTTTGCTTAATAGATAATGAGAAAACAACTGTAGATATGATACTACACAAGTGGGCATAGTGTTTGTTGCTATGACGCCCTGATCCAAATGTACATACAATCTTAAGAATTCTGCTCAAGCTGCTTGAAGAAGATCTTATCTAGAGATAGGCACTCTTGCAAAATGTCAACTTCAGGTGTCTCTCCCCTTACATGCTTTGTGTGCCACTCGGCTTTCATTTCATCCAAACCTGCAGGCAAAATTTCAAATGTTTCCATTTTTCACCTACCGCATCGTTCAAATCCAGACTAGCAGTACATGGTAGGCTCATCTGTATATGAGTACCCGGTACCACCCATCATTTAACCCCCACCCCCACCCCCCATATACTCCCAAGTTTTCTCATGCAAATATTTCTTCTTGGCTTCTTGACATTTATATATTTCTTGATGTGTAACTTTCAGTTCCCAAACCTCCCTTTTTCCAAGTTAATTACAGTTGGCAGACTCTCATTGTTTTAGACACACCTAAGGAGTGGAAGTGGGGGGGGGGGGGGGGATGTTCCTCCAACACCCTTTCTTCTCTATCTAACATCTATTAATCACTGATACATCGACTATACAATGAATCATTGAATTCCAATTCTTTTTTTAATTCTCAATTTTACTTACACTTATTTTCCAGTGTCACTTACATACTTCATACTTCATAAATTCATATACATGTATCTGTATTTTTAACAGATGTAGACTTGGCAAATTTTTGACTGTGAAAAATCATGAACTTCCTTCATATAAAGTCAAGATTTCACATTTATAATAGACTGTTCTAGCAATATAACACCCCACCCCACCCCAGCCAAGCCCATGCAATATTACACCCCCTCCTTCATCCCAAACTCACTCTAATGAGAGGAACGACTAATTTTCTGTTCTTCCATTCCACTATAACCCACACTCCTGCCCCACTCCCCACCACCTCCATCCCAGATATTTGACATACAACAGTTCAACGACTGAATATTTCTCTACTGCAGACTTGACTGTTGTACCTCAGTACACTAGTATACCTGAAATAGTACTTTTTCACTAAGTGATAGTTTTCTGGTGTTATTTTTCAGTATTTCCTGTTGACCAGTTTTACCATGGTTGACAAATACTTGAAACTTTTAGAGGTGCTTAATGGCATGTGCACAGTACCATTATTAACCCCATTATTCAAGGTTTCATGGCTAGCCTTGTCCGTATATCTCTACACAGGAATGACATAGTGTTCTAACTTGTTATTGGGTGTAAATTCCTTGCTACCTTTAGTCTCAGTTAATAAATTCATCACGTTTGAGTGCGTGCCGCCTGATTTGTTGAAGGTCGTAAACTAACCCTAAACACCACCGCTTCCCTAACATGACAATAGACCTTAATTTTATAGACTTGACAGTCTGGCAAACAAACCCTGAACTTGTGATTGTAAATATTCACAGGGCTACGGGTATGTTGTAAATACAAGTACACACACATTATGACTAGACTGGTGTGGTGTGTGATGGTATGAGTCATGCCACATTTACATAATGTAGAAATATTTAATTCAGAAAATGTTGGTCCTCAGAAATGAGTAGCTCTGCACTTCATTTTGGTACAGAAATGTCAAAAATTGCTAACTTTTCCAAGAAACATCTATGTGATATTTTAGTTTTTAACCTTACATAAAATACTACCAACAGAAATGGGTGAGAAAGGTAAGCTATTATTATATACAAAATATTGCAAATTTAAAACATCCAAATAAATAAAATCAGTGCATGTTTTGGGAAAACAATACATTAAGTATGGTTGCCATGGTCATTTAATAGCCAACACAATGTTCTGTCTTCCTACAAAATTGCTGTGCACCCAACCTGAACAGACAAAACAAAAAGTTTAGATTGATGATCTCAATGCCAAGTCAGAACTACCACATATTTTGAGTTCAGATGTTACTGCCAAGGATTGGTTCGGCTCTACTGAGTCCAATTTCATCCTCTATGTCTCTTGATTAACCACACATAAGGCAACGGAAGAAAAAAAGTCACACTGCTGAAAGGTCATGACCCCAAGAGGAAATAATGCATGTTTCATAGTACGTGTGTCGTTGGGAACCCAAAGATAGCGTTGATGCATGGGATTTTATGTAATGTTCTACTATCTTATCATTTGTTGTGATCATAAGTTGATGTTGTAGCCACTTAAGAGCCACTGAGGACAGACACCGACATTCGCGGCCTTGAGCTGTAACAATAGTTGCTTGGCTTAAAGCCTCGTAACAGTTATCCAACGACTGAATTCAGCCAGTGGAACAAAGACAGCCTTTACAGCTTTCTCCGACTACAAGCAAACTACATGTGGTTATCATACAGAAATACTATACTCTCTGCCACTGTGTATCCGATCGGAAGTTTACTGCAAAATATGACCTGAAATTGTCGAGCAGCAGAGCACAAAAAATATGTGCGGGATCTGGATTCAGTCTGAAAAATCACTAATGATAGCATTATGCACAAAAGACAGCATGTAATGAGACAACAGACTTGGCCTCAGGCAAGTGTAAATGATCACAGTTCCCTTGTACTGCCATGTCGTTGTTTTATCCAGGCTCCTTGATATTAACAATTCTGACTAAAACTTGCTTTTGTTTCAATATTGTATTTGTTGAGATTTAGCTTTTGTTTGTTAAGTCACATGTTAATACCTAGCTAGCCTAAAGCACGGCATAAGAGCTCTATTTTCTTTTATCTTTGCCCAACCAGCCAACTGCAAGATACAATGCAACAATGGCAGCCATAATTGAGCTAGTGCACAAACTAAGAAGACCAAGTTAAATACAACACTCCAGTTGATTCGATGGAGTGGGCTTTAGGTATCATCATCTGAATGTGGCATTTAGTCCACCTGTACTCTACCTGGATAGTATCACTCACACCCTACCCTACCCTACTAGCACTCCAAGGCTGTATGAGTGCAGTCCGAGGTTCTCCCTTACCAACTGTCTTTGTAATCCTATACTCTGCTATTCCCTGAAGGTTTGAACATTACCAAATGAAGGAGAAATAACTTAAAACAAGTTCTAATTAGAGCGCCAGCCGCACACCGCGCATGTTCATACGCCTGGTCAAAATACATCCCCCCCCCCCACACACACACACACACACACACACCATTAATGACTTCTCTTTTGTGGAGTTTAACCAAAGCAAACTTTCTACCCATTCTTAACACAAATGTTGGGGCCTAAAAATACAACCAGAGTAAGGATTTTGAAAGTCTCTCTTTGAAAGCCACTTTTGTGTGTGTGTGTGTGTGTGTGTGTTAGCTAAGTTGTCAAAGCTAGCCGACACTAATTAGGAAATAATTAGCGCACACACTCAATTAGGGACATTCCATGCACCAATACACTCAACATTAGAAGCCTATGCAGTCACCACAAGTATAAATAAGACTGAAGTACATATAAATAAATACTTTCCAATTACGCAAATATTTGTATTGATGAATACAAGAGTGAAAGGAATGATTATAGTGATGGGTTGTTTTTTTCCCTGGATCATTATTAGACAGTTTATCTACAATACACCCCACACACTACAACCAGCCATATAACCCCTATCATATCATATACACATCTATCTATGGAATTTGTCCACACAACTTGAATTTGATCAGAGCATCTACTCAATTACAAATCTAAATTCCCTACCACTCAGCTCTCCTGGCTCTTGTAAAATAATAGGAGTGGGGAGACGGGCAGTCCTGCTGCACACACTCACTACACATTTGAGTGATAAGACCAATTCAATTACACCTTGTATTCACATAATTCAGTAATTGCCTTAGTAGATCATGTGACCGTTGAATTCAACAGCTATGAACCCAGCAGAGTTTTGCCTGGCAGAAAGGCAAGCTGTCTAGCTTTCTCTACTTTCCAGCATACATACACTGCAAGCTATACTCGGCTCACATTACACACTTTAATTTCGTTCATTTCCATTCATTCCTGGAGGCAGAAAAGCTTTAATGCTCTCTAAAATCAATATAAAAACATAATATTTTCTTTGTGGTTCTAAATTATTTACTCAAATTTTGATAAATATTTCTTTGACAGTAAAATTTGTGATTACTATACTCATTTTCTGAAGAATATTTCTTAGGCGATAACATTTTTTTGATTTTTAATACCTGCTATTTCATTTCCATAAATTGCAATGTATATTACTTTCCCCACCACTTTTGTAGCAATGAAATTTGTATCAGTCTGCCCTGTTGGTTGTCTTAGGAGATGTACCACAACCAGCACGCTACCCACTCCACAATTTCCTTCTCACAATAAGTGTATATGATTATTCTGCCTGTCTGCTTCTCAGTTCAGTCTGTGTTTTGTCAGTCACAAAGCTATGGTTTTGGTTTAAGCGAAAGGTCTGTCAATTTGACAAAAAATTCACAAAGTTTTTCACTGTAATTTTCCAGAACACCATGCAAAGAGAACCAAATAAATATTATTTGGCTTTCTCTCTTCTTGATATTGATGTTCAAAATCTTTAACAAAAACACCGACAGTTTACACTGTGGTTGCCACACACATACAGCTGCTGTTCCGACAACAACGGACTCGAGTATGTTGTGTCTAACATCCACACATATGCACTATATGACTGTATTGAATTCCAAAAGGCGTGATGTGGATAATGAAATATTAAAATGCATACAATTCCACGGTTAAATGCATGCTAAGTGGACAACGTTTCTGTTGAAAGATGCACGGTTATAGTGAAACAGGTGGAGTATAGAATTTAGAAACATTGATGAGAGTAAAGTCTATTGTGGTAAGGAAACAATAGACCCTGGTACATAGTCACGGGTCTAACTAGTTGAAACTATCACCAGAATATAACTGTTCTCTACTTCATCCTTTTTTTTACTCTAAATCTTTCATCGTCCTCCTCAACACAAGGAAACTAGGTGAGTTGTGCTCACAAATAGACACCACTCAGCAGAGTTGTCTAGACAAAGACCCATTCAGTTGTCTTCCAAACGTGTCTCTATACATTAAGGTTCTATTCACCTGCTCACAAAAGATGCTGAAGTGTAAAACAATGGCGGGACAAGGTAATAATGACAATATGAAAGAACGGCGAAAGGAAGTCAACCAACTACAAGAAGCAGTTTGTTGGAGATGATCAGCGGTAAACATCAAAGGAGGGTAGCACTCCAGTGAATATTTTGGCAGTATACGCCACCTAGGGTACCAATAACAAGCCTGTATTGATGCAATCACTGCTGGAGATCACAGACTAATGACTAACACACACTGGTAGCCTCAAAGTCAATACTTTGCTATGGAGTGTGCACACCACATGTACCCCTAATAATTTTACAAAATGATCAGCTTTAATTAAAAGTTGCTACAAACAGACAGATTGTACAGACACCAATCATCATAGAGGTCTCATTAAAACAAACATTTCTGGACTGCCAACACTTTTGGTGCAGGTTCTATACAGCATAGGAAACAATGCTTTTGTTTTAAAAAAAAAAAAGAAAAAAAAAAAGAACACATCAGTAAAAATTATACCGATGCAAAAAAAAAAATTCATGAAATCATAGAAGAACGATACTTCATCCAACAGAACAATCCTAATTTGTCCAAATCTGTCGACCATCAAAGTCAGTCAATTAGAGGAAGAATAAGCCATCCACTTTCTTCAGTTCCAGTTGGTATAACTGGCCAGCCTATAATGAGACTGTCTGTCTGTATGGCCTCAAGTCATTCACTGTACTTCCTGCTGGCTCCATGGCTAAGTATGCTACACATACAATTGTAATGCTCTTTATATCCAGTGATTCCAAAGATATATCGTTTTGTATGTCTCTGTTTGGGAAGATGCCATCCCGCTAGTTAGTTTATCATCTTACAAGGCCTATCTTTATACTAAGGGTTTTTTTGGATTCAAATCTGTCTGCCTAATTTTCTGTTTTCTTTTTCTGCAGTCTATTAGGAGTAAGCACAGCTTGTTTTGTTTTTTCAGTTTATTTTTCAGCCTTCTCTAAACATCTGTTATGGAAACATGTTTATTCCCTATGAGGTCACTAACACTAAAGCTGTACAACTGATACATTTTTTTTTTGCAACTCTGGAATTTTTTCAAGAGTTTGCACCTGTGTGCACCAGCTGAATCAGATTTGAGGCTATTTCTCGATGTCCCATGCCAATATTACTTCTAATGCTGATATCAGTACTTCCTATAGAAAGAATGGCTTTGTTATGGCACAGTGGTAAACTATGGTCCAAGAAAGGGTCAGTGGTTAGCAATAAACACCCAGTATTGCCATGCTCATTCCAGTTAAGCATATGCAATTGAAGTTGTCGTAAATAGATTTTGATTCCAATATTTCAAAAGCATGACCAATAACAACAACTTAACATGGGCTGGCCTTTCCGGCTACATCAGCATTACTTTGGCAGCCTGCCCTTGTAACTACTGTTAATACACATTTGGAACTTCTCAAGCATTCTCTAATGGGGGAAGGGGACGACTGCAGACTACTCTCAGTGGCATAGCGCTAGCTACCATTGCCTTATAGAATTACCACTGAAACACAACCCCTAATACCATTTCCTATGTTGATTTACACAAACACAAATATTCAATTACACAAAATTTGGACAAAGTTCACATATTTGTAGGGCTTTCTGAAGTCCAAAACAACATTTTTTGAATGGAAAACACGTTGTGGAAGATTACACTCTGCAATGAAAAAAAGAGAGAGTGTGGAGTGTGTACACACACTATAGCTGTCAGAGTGCCAAAAGGTATACAATGCAAAGTAATATGAAATTGTAACAACATGAATGGGGGGGTTAAGATTGACTAGTCCGGGATATAATATGATAGCCTAAAGATTGGGGACTCACAACTGTAGCTAATTTGAACCAATACCGGATAGACCGATGTGGAATACAGAGGAAAACCAAGCTTGGCTCTTGTTTAACTTGTTCTGCCTCATGAAAAGACCTAATGAAGATGCTGAATATATACAATGGACAATTTGAAAGGACGGCATCTTAGTTTACTGCTGTAAAAAGCTTGGCTCTTGCTCCAACCTTAGCTTCAGACATCAAGTACCTAAATGTTTGCCCTTAGTCAGCACTGAGGTGTTACAATAAATACAACTATATCATCGACCAGGCACTGGTAGGTCAAAGGTCAACCCTGCTCTAAAATTCATCTGACAAGTGAGTGCTAATGACTTTAGCAGCATCAGTTTAGTGTATAGCAATTGATTTTAAGTCAATACAATTACCATCAAACTTTCACCCACAATCATTTTCCTCCTTGGTAAACACACTCTTTCCAAACTGTTATTTTCAAATAAAAAATTCAAAATTAAAAGTTTACACTGAGAAGTTAGTTCTGTACAGAAAGAACCACTAGCTGCGCCAATGGTACCACTGCAAGACACCAACTCAACAAAATTCAGTAGTATCTCTTGTTTAATTAAACTTGTACCAAAGAACTGCACACGTGCCACCCACCAAACAGAGTGAGACACCTGCATGTTAAAACAGTTTCAATTACATGCCATTTGTTCCCCCAACATTTGCCCAACCAAGTACTACAAGTACCCAATATGACAAGACACTCAACTCTATTTCAGTCCACTTGTAGTTAAGCAATACTTACCCTCTGTTGTATCTGGGTAACACTGAAGCAGAAACTACTCACTACATCTGTACAGAAATATATCGTACAACCATATAACTGCATTGGTTGTACAACCAGACATGTATCCTATATACAACTACTTCACTGGTTGCACAAACACACATGTATGCATATACACCAATACTATATACTAGTTTGCTGGTACAACCAGACATAAATGCATACACATCAGTACAACCAGCTCTATGGTACAACCGTACATGGATGCATATACATATCAGTACCATTAGCTCTCTGGTACAACTAAACATGGATGCACTAGCTTGCTGGGTGTATGAGACATGGATGCATACATATCACTCAGTACCACTGCTACCTCTCTCACTGTACAACCAGACACATATAGACATACACATATAACAGCACCACTCTCTGGATCAACCTAAAGATTGTCCAAGATAAATAATATATTTACAAAAGCTACAATTTCACTTTGAATGTCAATGTCACGGTAGCTAAAAAAAGCATGGCTGAATGATCCAAATATTGTGTTACCTGGATAATTCTGTCGTTGATTCTAAGGTTTCCCCTATCAGCTGGCCCATTGTCCGTCACCTTGGATACCACAATTCCCTCTGGCTGGCCACCATCAATCTTCAAAGGACAAAAATGGAATGTTTCAGCGGTTCAAAGTTAGCCAAGGTTACAATCAACTGTTAAAGTCATTTAAATTGAAATGGCTGATGTGAGGTCTGATGTACTGGCAGTTCACATCCTGACACTAACGATAACCTTTGAATTTGTAAAGTCACCAAAACAATGGTTTGTCAACTCACACAAAAAATATGACAAGGCCAAAATGGGGGAACACAATTACATCAATATATTGGGCCAGTCATCAGATTGTTATTTCTTTCTTAGACTATAGTTTAGACTAATTACGGGCAATAAAAAGTGTTCAGAGCTATGAGAGAGCAATGAGTTGTGAGAGAGGGTGTAAGTTAACCATTGTACAAATGTCAACAATGAGTTTTTTTCATTCATTACAGCGTTATTCACAACACACAATGACATCAAAGTGCCTACATTAACAATGACAGAAATAAAGGTACTAGCAAAGACCAAGGCTATCAGCTGGCTCTGTGTCTGAAATCCGCCAATATCAACTCTATATGTCTTAGTATTCACGACACCGGTACACGTTCGGTGTTGCAGCTAAATCCTCATTTTTTCACTAGGGCAACGTAAATCAAGGGACTAATTAGCTAGCAAGCTATTTCTATTACACATAACATTCCACCGACAACACATCAAATAAACATTGCAATTTGTCAAGAATTATTTTTTTGACATTAAGTGAATCGTATATATACGGTTTTAAAATGTTATCACTTACCCTTGACCCTCCCATTATGTTGAAACCGAGAGTTCCATGTGTTCTTTCCAATAAAATGGTCATTTTCACTTCATCGGATGGTTGCTTTGCAAAAAATGGAGACACGAATGGTAATAACACAAAGAAAACCAACTTATTCTTGAGAGAAAGAAACTAAAAGAATACAGTTACACTTGTGCAGTAAAATGCTATAAACGTTTTTTTTATTCGCCCCAGGGCACTACACAATGACCGACCGACATCGCGACGTTATCGACCGGGCACTAGCCTCCTCGACCCGTTGCATGAACAAAGAATGCGACCGTAATTTGTCGGTATACAATTCAACGAAGACTGCTCACGGTAACACTTTCTAAGGGTAAAGGTAAGAGTACGCATGAATGATTACTCACTGCCCAGCAATCATTGCTTAGCATCCCCATTTCATATTGTTTTAGTTTTAGTTTTGTTTGTTTAAAATAGCTGAGGGGACGATGCACGTACCGTAGCATGCGCCATTATTACCATTAATCAGCACCGATACTTAGTACACCAGTATAGTATGCCATGGCATTATTTCGAAGTCAGTTGTTTTTTGTGCCCGGGACGCGTAAGTAGCACGTCTCCAGGAAGTAAACGTTGACCGAAGTCTCATCGTCCACATGAGCAAATACATAACACCCATTAACTCTGACTTGTTGTTGTCTAGCGTCACCTTGCGGCAAGCATTTCACAAGAAAACGATCTAAAAGATTTATTGATACCGTGTGACACTATTGTATTTGACCGACATCGTTACAATGAAAACATGTTTATCGGCTCTACAGGTAATATCAGTATTATCACTAATTTATAATATTCCCCTACCTTGTCTGTAGTGGTCGCTCTTTTATTCAGATACAGTATCTGAGATTTATAATCGTTCAACTTCTTCTGATATCTGAGCGCCTGCATTTGAATCTCGTTCTGCAATGTTGCTATTTGAGTGAAAAGTGATTTCTCACGTTTGCTATATCGCATGGCCATTTTCTTCAAATCTCGCTCCAAACTTGCCACTCTGACCTGTTGCGAGGCGACGTGTGCCTGTAACGCCTTCAGGCACTCGTGTCCATCCAAATCTCTATGCAGTAGAGTTAATCCACAACCCTTTTTACATTGACCTACAGGTCTATATTCGCATGTTTGTGTCTCGTGCTGAAGTTGATCTTTGATATTGAGTACTTCCTTACAGCATTTGTTGGAACACTGCACAGGTAAATAATCACAGTCCTCCACGTGATGAGACAGATTTTGAATTTTGACCAATTCATTGCATCCCCGTTGATAATATTCGCATCTTATCTCCAATTTTTGTATAATGTTCCTCAGAGGCAGAACACTATTCAATTCCTTGGGTGAGAAACTCTCACATTTCAATGGGCAGTTCCCATTCTGTACAACCCACGGCAATACACACGATGAGCAAAAGACGTGTCCGCATGGAGTGGCGAGTGGCTCCTCCAGAACACCCAGGCAGACGCCGCATTTCAGATCTTCTTCTATCGGACTACTAAAACGTTCCAGATCATAGCCCATTGTGCTGCACTCGGCTGCAATACTCTCCCGGCTTAGTAGTGAACTCTAGCATGAATACAACCCAACATTAACAATCTACACTGCTGTGCGGAGCGGCGTAGTAGCTAGTATCTTTTTGACTGTGTATAGCCAGTGTGTGTGTATGCTTTACGCCGAACAGTCAGTGCGTACGCCTGATGGGAGGCGCTAAGCATTTCAAATAACCATACGTCAACAGTATACAAACTTGTCACTAATTGCCGGGTTTCTATTGGACGATTTCTAATCACTTTGACTATGCCGGCACACTTTGTAGTCGTCCACGCATGCCCGCCCTCGAGTTGATCGAAATAACAACACTGAATAGCTGCTCTGAGTCAAGGCCCATATCCTAGATATTCAACCCCACAATCGTCTCAGAAAAAACAAAATAGCTTTTGATGAAGAAAAAGCGGTATGGACCCAAGTAGGAACGTTCCTACGTCATAGCCTAAAGAAAAGACAATTCTCCTTGGAATCCCTGCGTTCAGGCCAACCCTTTATATTGAATGGAAAGACCGACCTTGTTTCTATTGATACCGCCAGGAGACCGAGTAGCGGTACGGCGGCCGGCCGGTCTCATTTTTGAGAGAAAAGTTAACTGCCGGGGCTGTCGGCAATGATCATTATTTTGAAAAGTAAACTTATCTTTTTCGACCTTGGTTTCAACACCAGCAGTGTACTATGTTGCGGTGCCTTTATGGATTCCCTATGCAAACATTTCCCTAAAATATAAACAATGTCTATCTCGTTACTTAACATCCATGCATGATAGGGTTTCCCTAAACTTCTAGCACTGAAATCGCTGGCAAAAATGCAGTGTCCATTTACAAAACCGTATTTTTGCTGTAACGTGACATTTACGTCTAGTCTGGTGTAACTAAAACAATAATTAGTCCTATTAAATACGCTAGTGCCTGTAACATACTAGCAGTTAAAGAAAAAATCAATGTCACTTTTCTGTCGCCGACTCATGCATCTCGATTTACTTGAGGTAATTAGACTACGGGCTGTATGGAATATCGACTACCTAGAGGCTTTTTTATTGGAAGCCCTGCCGCTATACAGCCTCTTCATGTTCATGTTTATTGCTGGCCCCTATCTTCTCTTTCATCTTATTAGCGCTGATTAAAGAAAACCCGTCTGCGGTTGCCGCTTTAGTCGTGCTGTGTAAACACAGTCCCGATTCAAAGTGCAACGAAACCCTCGCATACTTTCTTCATCGCGACTAGTCCCGAAGGATGACAACTTCAGATTTCGATATACGGCTTTGATGTATAGCTAATACAACGGATTTCGGTCGACGAAACTTTTTAAAAAATGAATATGTCATAAATGAGACTGTACCTATATCCTAATAACCAAAAACGAACATATCTTCCTTTATAAAAAAAAAAAAAAATTACCGATCGTGGCGTGGTTCGTTGTGAAATGACCCGAAACCTGAATCTAACTAGGCCTAACTACAGGTCCATGCCTGGCAGCAATATGTTTCATCGGTCTCCCGAGAGGTGGAAATCACAATCCGACTGTCTGCCGACAAAAGGTTCCTAGTACTGTGACTTCGTCTGATCGGAGGGCATCACTAGAGAACAAATCCCCAATGAAATACCAAGGCCCACTTTCGTCAAGTTCGAGTGGAAAGAAAGGGAACGGTTAATGCAGGGAAATGAAGTACTCGATGTTGGAAATTAGTCTGGGTGGTTAAACAAGTAGTTCTTTGATCAAAAATAAGCCGCCTCGTAATGCGTTCACTATCAAATGATAAAGGGTATACAAGTTAGACAGACAGTCAGTAGGGAAAACTGCGTACATACAATGTACACAATCCAACGATTCAGTGCATTGCATGTATAGTTCGTTTAAACTACCACTAGCCGGCGTTCTTCATCGTCAAAGCACTCTGAGTAACCTTGGTACACGTACGTACGTGCGATAGGCGGTAGATGTCTATAAAGGAATTTGCAGTGCTGTCACTAGCTGTGTTCTAATAAATGAATCATCTCATACCATCCCGTGGTGACACAAATGATAATGATTTTTTTTTTTTGCTATTTATATTTTACAATTGAATGTGCAATGCGGATGGAAAGACGCGTATATATATCAAAGTATTCATTCTGAGGGAACACGTCTGTGTTGGACGTCTGATTTCGTACCAAATTACTGTAATACTGTATGCGATCTTCGTAGTTGAACGGATGACGTCATAACATGATAATGATATCAAAAGTGCATTTGAAATGGGATATTTTTTAGGATCGACCTCAGAAAAAGTTTTGACACACTAACAACGCATATTCTGTATACTGTATAGGTAGTAGATCTATATCCTGACATGTCCTGGTTGGGAAACGATACTTTTGTCATCATAATTCAGTAGCGAATTCCATACTATATGAGGTGTGAAAATGCAGCCAGATCAAGTGTGACACTAGATCAAGTGTGCCACAACAATCCTTCAACCCCCCTCCCACCCCACCCCACCCCCACACACACAACGATATGTTACACCGTGACATACACACATACTAGACGGTACTACTCGTTCGTGTATTCGACACATCGAATGGTTCGTTGTTGTTACGTCGAATGTACTTATCCTATCCCTTCTCGAAATTGTCTGGCTCATCAAAAAAGGTCAATTTTATACGCCAACTAAGCAGAGCATGACATTGGCTTTGAAGTTACCACTTAGAGATTACTCCTAGTTCTTTATGACCAATTATAACGATCATACAATTCATTTGGTAAGTGGCGATGTTGTCAATGAAATATGTTTTTACCCCAAAAAACACCTAATTAGACTCACAAAATACGAAACAAATAGTATTAACGAGCAGTCAAGGGAACGAGTCGAAATGTTATCTTCCATATTTGATCATATATCATGACCTGTGCAAGTACCCAATATTAACCTTGACAATCTTTCTTGACGTCGGGCATTGTACAAAGGTACTTTAGGTGATTCCATGCAATGAGTTATGGTATCTATCTATGTCATTGCCATTGCCATTACCAAGATGACATTACGAGCTATTGTCTTGGCAACGAACTGTTCTTAAATAATTTACGATTGAACATCTTTACAATATTGCAATATGATGGGGCCTGGAGTATCGAGGTTACACTGGAGCTTAGAGTCTAGTCATTCTTACAGGAGAAATGAAGTTGCCTAAATGTTTCACTCACGGGACATGGGGTTTTTGACACAAAAATAGACACAATTAAACTCTAAATAATAACAAAGACACAGCACTGTATTTACCCAATCTCACTTAAAAGTGGGAAAACATTATCATTCATTTGCAGTGCAGACTTTTGCTGGAAAAAAATACACACGCACATGGACTTGATGATTTCCATGGCTTCAGTTGTTTACTTTCCAACTGATAATCAACATGGTAATTTGTCGACTTCTACATCCCCACGGTGCAAGGTACTTCTATAGACTGTAGTATATTTCTTTGCAGTCAAGTAGTGTGTGCGCGTGTGTCTGTCAGTACAGTGTGTCTCATGAATGAAACACCATGGCATCTACATATCTCCTGTATTGAATGAAAAATGAAAAATCAAAATAATCCTGATGACTAAAGGAAAATTGGTATATTTATGGATTGGGGAGCGGTCACTCTGTCTCCAGTGTCTGTCTGTTTGTCTGTCTGTCTGTCTGTCTCTCTCTCTCTCTCTCTCTCAATTTCTCTCGCTCTTTTTTCCGTTTATATTTTATTTTGCAGTTAAGTTTAGCCTTTTAGAGTTTACTACTCTGTTTTCACTTCGTTCATCTCTTATTGTCACTTGTACCCTACGACATTATTCTGGGAATTGTTTAATGCGTACGTATGTGGAACGCAATGCCATTTCCGCTGAGAATGCTCACGTGGTTAATAGTGGGTTGGAGATGCATCTTTTTAGGCAGTACCTGATTTAATGCTTTTTAGTTGCCAGGGCCACTGTAGGACAGTTGACTCTCTATTTTAACGTTTGATGCTTTAATGTCAGCTAGCTGCTTTAATATCTGAAAGTTTATCCTTCGTATTTGAAAGAAATATTTTATACGTCATTTGTGCTCTTTCTTCTGGGGTATTTTTATTGGTGGTTCTTTTTCTTTGTTTTCGTAGCTGTTGTATTATTTTTCATTGTTACTTGTTAGTTTGTTGTATAAATGCGCTGAGACGTAGTGTAGCGCGTTTGTTTAAGAACTCAAGTACTAATCATAATGTGCTAATCCGTACAATTGTCTGTGGTTAATCAAGGTAATTATGGTTAATGAAACTAATCTTTTGATTATTGTTTATGATTAATCAAAGTGAGGTTATCCATTAATGTGTCGATTATTGTCTGTGATTAAGAGATAATCCACAGACTACTAAGACAAGCTATGATGATGTGCTCCACCGCGGTTGTTTTTCGTGCGAATTTGCATAGTCCGGCCGATTCCATGAATGACTCTCCCCGGAGAATACGAGCGGAGTGTCTAAAAATAGAAGAAAAAAGTTTGCACGTGGAAAATGACGAATTGGCGACACGACGTTCTTTGTACACAGACATTCAATGGCGCCAATTCTCTACGAAATCATAACTGCCGTAAGCCCCAACGTCTCGTTACTCCAAGTCAAAAAATACACGGAAATCACGAAGACCTCGACTTACCTGCTTACGGCTCGACTCACGATTGTCCACGGGTTCCTCATATTGGTACTAGTTCTTATATTTCTTAAAATGATTGAGAAAATTATATGTTGCTGTAACATTACACAGCTTTACAAAGTTGACTGGAAATGAAAACATCAATCTATTGTTCTGCATTTGTATTTGGAGTCTGATGACGTCACTCTTTATCAAATTGTGTTCCCGAGGATGAGAGTAATTTGACGTATTTGTCTTAAATTTTGAGTTAATTTGTCACAAATTACATGGTGATGTGTTATAAATGAATGTGACTATACTAGTTTCGTTAAAATGGCATCTGATATCAGTATTAATATTTCAGTGTACAGAATCAATCAAATTCTGACGTAATACGTGAAGTAATACAATGGAAACCAGTTAAGTTGAAACAATTATTGTCTGAGGTGATAAATATCTTACAGTACCTGATAAATGTATCACCTAGCTCGAAAGAAATACTTCTACAGCTACATACTCGCTACATCTTATCACCTGACATAGCCCAGAGATTCGGCTTGACGAGCCACTGCCACACAGTAAAACGAAGGTATGCTGTTTGACGCCAAGTCTCTCAGGCTGGGCCAGGGCTACATCTGGTAAGACAAGTTGCTACATTTTAACCCAATGACATGCCTGATGGAAGGATACAGTGTTACAAAATAAATATATATGATTTGGCGACGATTAAAGATAATCATAACTCGGGCAAAAACCGCAAAGAAAATGTACTGAGCAATTTTGTAATGCCAGAGGATGAAATGAAACAATGTTGCTAAATTTTAAGATTTTTGTCTAGACACATGATCATGAAAAGAAGAAGTCTCGGTAACATTTTTGTCGAACCAGCGAATAAAATGTAGCAATATTAGTATATATTTTCTCAAACTAGACGACGCTTTTGTTTCAAGTCAACTGCCTTCCACTGTACATAACTAATATGTACTCGCAGTATATATTACAACATTTCTTACCGTGCTCGTACATGATGGACTCCGTGAATATTATATAACATTTTCTCGGTATGGATTTTTTTTTCAATGTTCTCTAACCGACTGTGTCTGTGCTTGTAATAGAGAGTAGAAATGAACAAAATGGTTGGAAATACAAACGATTTTTACCCTCAATTTTTATTCTAGACCCGTGTGTCACAAATCGTAAAGTGTCGGTTCACTTTAATCTTTGTATTCATAGAATCAGTCACCTGTGATTCTTGTGGAATAATCACGACAGTATTTATATTATCAATAACGCTGTACATACCACTGATCAAGCAGCGTATCACTCTAATGGATTTATCGTGTAAAATCTAGTACGACCGTTAACATTTTGAACTGATCGGAGACAAAAGTGTAACAGTTGACTGGTAAAAAATATATTCGAGGCTATAGAATTATATTCATAAATTCCTCCTGTACGTATTTGGCATTAGAACTTTGTTTGAGAACGGTTATTCTATTATTTCATTCAATGAAAACGAAATCACAAATTTTTTTGTCGTCGATTTTACTTTTCTTCTTGATCATGAAATTAGTACCAAAATTTATGATATTGTACCACGCACTATATTTATTGATTATTTAAACTATTAACTCAGTTTGCAATCTTTAACAAAAAAATTTCCTTTGAGCAATTATCAGCTATACTAGTCACCCTGGGACTCGGGACATTGCTATCATTTATGAAACAAATACCAAGTACTTTCCGAGTTTAACTGAGATTTGTGAAGATTACATTTTACCTAATTTACATATCAAGAGATACAGGCAGGCAGACAGACAGACAGACAGACAGACAGACAGACAGACAGACAGACAGACAGACAGACAGACAGACAGACAGACAGACAGACAGATAGATAGATAGATAGAGAGATACATGCATTTCCATGCCAATAGTACTCGCACTCCTAAACCGTAGATCACCAATACAAAAAAATAAAGAACTTTCATTTAATATGAACTATGCCCATGGTCTTCATATTTTGACAATACCTTTCTGATGATATACCGAGTCATGTATAGGATTTTCTGTGTAATTAAAAAAAATATCATAAAATGGCGATTCCTTCTGTGTTCTAATACCGTAACGGTACTACAAGGGATAGACATGTAATGGTTCTTCCAATAACAAAACAAGTCATTGTCCCCGGGAAATTCTTGGGGGGAAAAACTTTAATCTGCCATATTTTGACACACGCGGAGACTTGAAATCTGATATGGAGAGGATGCCAGGTGCTTTTATTTGCCGTCCTTTGATCTGTATTTCCACTTGCTTCGTCCTTCATAATAATTTAATATAATATCTTAATGCTTGGTAGTACTCCTACTTCATGTAGGACCACGGAAAACATAAACAATATTATTTCAATTGAAAGGAAAGGGGTAGAGACATTTAAATTGAACTTCCTTCGGTTATTTTTGCTGGGGGATATTATTCTTTTTCGAGCTGTGGGAGTTTTTCCGTTCTTCCAAAAAAAAATGGCCGGAATGCGAATTGTTTGATCTACCGACTGAAAGGGAAGATAATTAGCCAAGGTAAGCCAAATTTGAGGAAACCCTTTAATGAATATCAGAATGAACTCAAACATGAATTCTTTGTTTGATATTGATTGGGAAGTTGGGTTAGCCTTGGATTCCCACCCAATGGTATTACTATAGTCTTATTGGCGGCAAGATATGACGTTCATGTTGATAATGAATATGGATGACGTCATCTTCGTAGTCTGATGTCAGATCTTGATAAAACTACATATCATGCATCTACTTTGTGTTAATGTGCATCAAACATACAGTAACATATCTTTGCATGCAGGTAATACACAGACCTTCTTTTTTCATAATCTCCAAATCAAGCACTGTCTCTTCTCTGTATTAATTCCACTCTTCAAATCTCGCTCTTGTTATTCATTTATTTATCTATTTATTGTAATTTTACTCTTTCTGTACTGGGATTGCATTTGTGATCAGTTATAGTACAGCGTGTCAAGTCATCTTCGTTATATGAAAGAGCTACCCCGGGTCATTTTAGTCTTAATAATCCACCCTGGAGGCCTAGAGGTATAAACCAGTCTTGCAATTTCCAATGACAGCCTCAGCCCGCGGTGATCGATGACGGATGGCGCCTGACGTTCGGATAGCTTGAGATGTACACAAATTTGGTAGTGCAAGCCATATTAAATTACAATTTTAAATCCATTTGAGTGAAATTGATATCATCTATAGATAGTTGAAATCACCAATGCCAGGTGTTGCCACTGGCTTTGCCAATTTCATTTTAACGTTTCTTTGTGTGAATTATCTTTCCGACACTCCATTTAATATAGGTGAACCTCTCTCCATCTCAAGAGTTATCAGTATATGGAGGAATATTTACTAATAGAAGGGGTAGGAAATATACAAATCAGGAAATTATAGGTATAGGAAATATTCTGTTGATGCTGAAATTAGAATGGTATGTGATGTTTTATACGGACACAGTGTAGCTAAATTGTGAAAAGAAATGCACATATTTTTGAATATTTTCTGACACTCTATTTAATATAGGTGATTAAGTGATCCTCCTCATCTCAAATTTATCAGCCTCGTGCACCAATATGTAGATAGGGGCGGGAAATGTACAAATCAGGAAACTGTAGCAACAGAAAATGTTCTTGTTCTGTTGATGCTGAAATTAGAATAGCATGTGATGTTTTATATGAAAGCCAGTAAGGGACATTTTGTAAAATAAAAAAAAATAAAAAATAATCTCGTGAGCACGACATACTATCTTGTGCGCACGACTTACTATCTTGCGAGCACGACATACTATCTTGTGAGCACGAGATGCTATCTTGTGAGCACGAGATACTATCTTGTGAGCACCACATACTATAAGTCGTATATTTTAATAAATTTTGTATTTTCCAACACTCTAGAAAACGTGATCCTCATTACTTCAAATCGATGGAGGGGGTATTTGGATGAGGCGGGAAATGTACAAACCAGAAAATCATAGGTACTAAAGAAAATGGTCCTCTGATGCTGAAATTAGAATCGCATATTATGTTTTATACCAAAATGTGAAAATAAGTGTATATTTTGTATCGCACCGGGTATGAAGTACGTGGAATATGAAGAATACAATGTACGTCCTATGCTTCTTAGGTCCCGATCGCGATGTATATATTTACATGTATTTTTTTATTGTTAAATTGTCTGTTTAAATAGAAAAATATACAGAATAACTATTTCAGTATACTGACTGCATTTTTAGGTTCACATGTAATATGGGAATAGAGTGTGTGTTAAACTTTAGGAGTCCACCGGCTTTCACTGGCTGCTGCCCATGGATTTTGTTTGAACTTCAACAGATTATACCTTGTGCAGTAGTATGCATGCTGTTACTGTTTACATCATTAACTAAATACAGAACCAATACAGTGTAAGTGATGTTTGTGTGTTATCTGTTTGGTGTCTATCTCAACATGAAACCTTGTGACCAGGTTCACTGATCTTGATAGTTCTTTGACTCGCTTTGAGGAAAAGCACTGTAATATACTCATAGTTTTTGAAGGTGTTGTCTTTAACTTAAATGTAGAGTCCTCATCATCCGCTCATTAATAGGTATTTCGTTTGGATGTTAGGTGTAGTGATAGTGGTCTAGAGATTAAAGATAAATGATGACTGGCCGCGTGATTCATTTGAGACCAAGGGGTCATGATACAGTACATGTAAATGTGATCACTGACATCATCACAGATTCTACAGCAGGTCGTTTTACCACAGAACGGTGCTGCGGTGTTGGACGATGTGTTAAGACCCATTCATCACCAGCCTGTCATATACACCGATGAAGAGGACAGACAAATAACTTGGGTGTTCAGTTCACATTTAGTAACTACAGCAAGATGTGATATGATGACACTTACAATACAGAGGACCATACATAATAATAGGTGGACTGTGAGTAGACGAATTGAAATCAGCTGGATGGGAAAGAATCCTGCCTAGTACAGTGTTATCTTGAAGTCCATCATCATCATCATCATCATCACCACCACCACCACCACCACCACCACCATCATCATCATCATCATCATCATCATCATCATCATCATCATCATCATTGAAGGAAATAGATATTGATGTTCAAGCGCTATTACGATTTTAAAACTTTTTTTTAGATGACTGTAGACAAGGGAAGCAGGGAGAAGACACACAAGTGAAAATATGAGTACTCAACGGTGCAATGAAAATGTTCTGTAAAAAGATGTACAAGTATTCTACAGTTACAAGTATCGGTAGTGACAAAGTATGATGTAGATTGGGTTGCGTTGAGGCTTACAGGTTCTCAATATTTGGGTGAGAGAGATTTCTGATCGAAAAACGATGAAAAGGGCGGAAAGGTGGTAACAATGTATGTATAATGTCAACAGTGAAAACGTATTTTTAAAAAGTTGAATACGGTACACGTAGTACTAGAAATAATCATCATCATCGTAGGCGTCATCATCATCATCATCATCATCATCGTCATCATCATCATCATCATCATCATCATCATCATCATCATCATCACAACCACCACCACCAGCACCACCACCAGCAGCATCATGGTGTCCTGTCTTTTAGTACATATAGGGACAGAATGACGTGTATATTTATAGTGTTTTTTAAATGACATAGTTCAAAGATTTGTGTCATTCTAAATACAACAAATATAGAACATTTTTTTAAATCAAAATTTGTACTTAATGGGATGTGTGTTGTAGTCGTTACCATAGGGACGTAGCAAACCAAATAATTCCTTGCTCAGACATCGATCTCATCACGATGTATTGGTATTTTGGTCAGTGGTGTGAAAAAGTCTGGAACGAGTCAGACACATAGATTTGTAGAGTTGTGTGTTTTCACACTTTGAAACAGTGATCTCAGTCAACAACCATTTGAACTATACTAATAAGACCTGCCAACACGAATTCAAAGAAAATGGTTTGTTGTCATAGAAACAGTAAAGAAAAACTGAATTAACAATCACACAGTGGGAGGGGAAAAGATGTCGCCGCCACGGTGATTACAATGGCATGGGAACAATAAAAATCGTATAACAACTAGTAATGAAACTAGACGCATAGTGGGTGAATTATTAAATATGACTGCCAGGCACCTTATTGTTAGAGGTACACGTCGATAAATTGGATGTGACGGCTCACAAATCGACTCAATTTCCGCATATTCGCTCAACTTGATCCTCCGAATAGGGAAAACGCTAACGGATGAGATTGTGTTATTACTCTAACGTTGAATGATGTATTATTATACAACTTTGTAGCCAGCATGGGGTGTGATTGAGCGGTATGGGGGTCCAACACACAGTTTCAATCTTTCCATTTTGAACAATCAATCACTTGGAAAAGTTGAGTGATTGGATAGTGAAAATTGGTCCCATTCCTGATAAAAAAAATGGGCGAAACTTCTCCTTTTCTGAGTATGTTATGTTTGATTCAGTTTCCGTATGAAATTGATATTGTTTGATGCCAAAATTGGTATATTTGGGTGATTGTAGCAGAAGTATGACAGACAGATTATATTTCAGACACACTTGATATAATAGCTATGTAAAAGTACTGGTAATGTCGACATCATATATATATATTGCCTGGGGTGAAATGTGCAATATATGCAAAGGCACAGCAATCTCTTTACATTAGCGTAGAAATATTAATCACTGGTACAAAATGTTCCTTCTGTCGGTATGTATTTCATTTTAATCATATCAATCCACTTTCTGAGTTTACCACGCATTGTATTTAATGACTGTACAGCAGTCGGTAATTTATTCTGATCGACGATAGACGAACTTTAATCGTTACAGTCATAATAATTGTTTTTTATCATGTGGGTTACGTCAGAAAGATTTATACTGGTTATTTTTTAGAAGAAGAAAAATCATTGATTTGCTTGACGGAGTTAAAGAAAAGAATTATAGGGTGAATTGTTTTTGTAATCCAATAATAAATTTCAAAGATAATCCCCAATTTTCATGAAATCTTAACCTGGGGGTTCTTCTTTGATCAATTTCATATAGGCGATTCAACAAAGGGACTGACATGAACACCAAAAACAACAACGAATACACGTATTCCCTATGGTGCGATACACGTCTTTAACATACAATGTACACGTTGAAGCAAATTATATTCGCTGTGTGCAATCACAAATGCCTTGCGGCATGCGGCACTCTCTGTTTTCCGACCGTCTACTGTTACCAACATCCAAGATGTAAGTTACATTTGTTATCATTATTTTTTGTACAAAATTTTCTCAAAGCTACATATTGTAAATGTTTATGTGATCCTTTTAACTGGTGCATGCCTTCCTTGTATGTTGGTAATCAAAGTACTTCTCTTTTTTTTTTTTACCCCGGTTGCAGATTTAATTTATCTTCCATCATGGAATCGATAGCGAAACTGCGGAACAATAATCCCACTATTCTAGTAAAGTCGGCTGTTGGTAGGACATCAAATTTAACAAGAATGAGTTGTCGCGTCCAAATAGGTACTTGCATAGACTTGAAAACAATCGGTAAAAACACTTAATTTCTACCTGTGTGAAACAAAGGCTTAAGTATACAGTAATCTCAATCCATCCGTTCGTCCGTCCGTCCGTATGTCTGTCTGTCGGCCCACATACCCATCTGCCTATCTGTCTGTCTCTGTCTCTGTCTCTGTCTCTGTCTCTGTCTCTGTCTCTGTCTCTCTATCTATGTCTGTCGATTTATCTGTCTGTCCCTGTATCCTTATCCCTGCCTGCCTGTCTGTCCGACGGTTTGTCTCCATCTCTATCTGTCTCTGTCTCGGTCTCTCAGGCTGTGTTACTATCTCTGTCTGTCTGTTTATCTCTGCATCTGTTTCCGTCTATATATGTGTGTGTGTGTGTGTGTGTGTGTGTCTCTCTCTCTCTCTCTCTCTCTCTCTCTCTATATATATATATATATATATATATATATATATATATATATATATATATATATATATATATATCTGTATCGAATGTATTTGGATATGCCTTCGTCTGTCTGTCTGTCTGTCTGTCTGTTTATCTCTGTTTCTCTCTCTAGTCTCTGTCTCTATGTGTGTCTCTGTCTGTCTGTCTGTCTGTCTGTCTGTCTGTCTGTCTGTCTGCCTGTATGTATGTATGTATGTACAATGCATCTCTATCTATTTATGCCTGTCTGTCTCTATCTCTCCCTCTCTCTCTCAACCAATCTCCACAAAAGTATTTTTAGGGGGATGAACCCATTAGTCGTAGCAATCGCTGTACTACTCCCTGGAGTCTCTAAAATCGACTTTGATCACTGCCATTTACTACAAATCACCATAGTAAGAAGATGCCGACTTTAATGTTTGTTATTTCGTTTCGTTTTAATCTATTTGTTTCTACCGGATTACTATTTCGACTTCGTTTCCGCCAATTCCGCCAGTAACACAAAGGGAGTTTAGAACAACAACAACTGTAGTAATTTAATCTCCTATATCCGTTATTTTGGTCATTTTACGAGTTTATTTCTCTTTTAACGTGTTTACAATAACATCCATAGTTCACTGGATCCCTTTCAAAAGTTTATCTTTCCGATCTTAAGATAAATTTTACTGCACCCGGACTCATTAAGACATCCTACTAAAACAATAGTTGATTAATTCACACATATGATGAAAGCAGTTACGATTATCTAGTAAAACTAACATTTCTCACGAAACGTTATTGTTCCATCAGATTACAGTTGGCCAACAAAACAAGGCGGCAAAGTACAAAGAAAACAGACGGGACCGTGTAATCATTATCTGGTAAAGCTGTCATGTAAACCGTTCAGCTATTGTCTCTTTAATCAAAGGCTGAAATGTTATCGTTGGAAGACAACAAGACGTAATCCGTGCCTCACGATATTAAACTCAGATCTGTTCATGATATATCATCATAATGTCACAAGCGTTTTATTTAATACCGTGATTCATATATAATTGTAAATATGAAAATGTTGCTTCTAGCCTAGCCTGTGGCGATCTGAGATGAACGACGATGACACATCTAACCCCCAGCCCCTATCACCTTACATTGGTCTTACCTAAGACAGCCAAAGGTGTTTATTCGTCTGGGGTCATACTAATACATCTCATGTAAATGTTTTTGAACAGGCAGCGGAAAACATTTTCCGTGTGTCACCTTATGAAAGTTGTGGGTGTCATCAAACCGTCCCCATACCAATTTCCTGGAAAACAGTTGAAAGTCACATTATAAATAACCCCACTTGCGACAACTGGGTGCTACATTTCCCCTGTATAACTGACTGTGCCAAATATTATAGTGCTAACATATAATGTCCTGTCGGTGTGCATGAATCTATGTAAGTCTATATTTTAGCCATTATCCCAAACGAAAAATGCAGAGATGAAACACTTGTCTTTTACAGTGACTACCCCTGTTCAGTTATAAATTAAGTTTTGTGCAGAATTAGCAAAAGTATCAAATTGTTCACCTAAAAATCTAACATGGGGAGTGAAAAATAGTTGTATTACAAATCTAGACTATAGAAAAAAATGTCTCAGAAAGACTAATCCTAGGTAATCCTCATGGCTCCACTGATAAGATAACACTAATACGAGAACCTGGGATTGAAACCCTGGCCTTTAAAATTCACTAAGTACATATAATCTCAGACCACTATTATGTAGAAAATAGTGGTCTGAGATATAATGTACAAGAGTTGATTGCAGTAGTACACATAGAGGTATTGCCGATCCACTGTATGTATTCATTCAACATGTCTCGGTGTTGTGTGAACTCTCCGATAGCAAAACTAAAGCTTTTATCCACACAAAGGGAAAACTGTGCTGTGGGAAATGTGTGCTCAATAGAAGAGAGAAAGAGCACTCTGTGCTAATATATCTAGTTCACTCGATCATCACGCACCGTGTTTTAAAACTTCATTTTTTTACATACTATGCAATAGTGCTCTACGTTGGTCATAGAGAATTCAAAATTCGTTTTCCCCCTAAGACTATATTGATCTTTGTCTAAGTCTGAGATTTGTAATTCGAACTCGGATGAATAATTTATTAAAATTTAATTCCAGAGTGATTTAATTAAAACCCTTTACTTTTCACCGTGCCGCTCGTTGTCGTGCATTCATATTTAGCTTTGTGCCTGGAGTCGGCGTGCGACAAAAAAAAACTAACGAACAGGAGACAGTAACATTTGAAGAAAGCCGAGTTAGTGCGGATCAATGCAGTCAGCTAGAATGGTCTGTGAACTATAAAGAATTCTATTGTCACTTTGCGGCACTTATAATGAATGGTTCATAATAAAACGTACATCAAATGCGATGGAGATATATACAATGGTATAACACGTTGAGATAACGTGTGGACACTCTTATGATAAGTCGTCGTTATTTAGTCAGGCAGACCCTTGTTTAATTCCATGTCTTATATCCTATTCATTGTCACAACACAAATTACAATGAATGACTTACACAGAAAATATCATCGGGCCCTCGATTGTGGTTTATTCGGTGCAAATTGGTGGTTTATAGCAGAAGAAAGCCACGGGAAGCTCCGACTGAGTGGAATCGAGTCTGGATTGTGTATTCACACACCCACCATGACTCACGTAAAACTACATGGGAACAGATTTTATAATTCTTTGGTTCCACCATATGGTTTCTTTAGTTGCATTGTCATATCTTATATAATTATTTATAATAAATGAAACTGTATAATTGAAGTTTGACACGTATAGTAATGAGAGACAATGGTTTAGTTTCAATGCCCACCAAAATACGTGATATGCATGTACGTAATATGTCCTCTGGGCAGGCGAAGTTTGAATGCAAGCAAAATAATTGAAACGTATTTAATTTAGTCAGATGGAATAATGAATAAGATTGGGAAAGTGAAGACGAACCGAACACCATAGCATCCTTCATTTGTGTATAAGTTTATATAGCATATTACAGGTAAAGGGACACAGCTACATACATACATATACATACATACATACATACATACATACATACATACATACATACATACATACATACATACATACATACAGTTATTGGTAACATAATAACTTCGATAAATAAGAACTGGGCCATAAGTAAAGAACATTGGCAGTTAAAGCATTGGGTGAAATATACGAAAAATCAGTCCATTTGGTTTTGTAATGTCGATGGGCGATTTGTTAGGCTGGTGTACTAATGATTATATAATCATAAAGTTCAGCATACTTGATCGTATTTAACAATGTATGAAGAAATTGTGAACTTCATGTCTCTACAGAACTCTGGTACGGTTCTCATTGGCAATTTCAAGTATTGTTACGTCGCCACGGGAAGTCACGTCATAGTCAAAGCCGCGAAATGAAGGCAAGTGATAACATTATACCGTTTTAGAGGGGTACTACACTGTAACAAAGAACAGAATAGTGTGCCCAATAGCGATTTGAATATAGTTAGAGTTTGCTGACAAAGGTACAAAGCTTTGCTTTTAAAAAGAACGGGGTTTTATTAAGTTGTATTAAAAGCCAACTTTAAGCCTAACCATGCCTCTATCCAAGTACTTGGATTGATTGATCGATCGATCGATTGATTGATCGATCGATCGATTGATTGATTGATTGATTGACTTTGAACACTGAAGTAAATGATGTGAAAGTACAATTCTAACATGTATATGAAAATTAGTATCGATATTAAAGTTGAACGAAGTCTTCGTGTGAGGTACAGTAAGTCACATAATGATTGGCATTATTTAGAATTTCTGACACCTCATTTCCAAGTCGTTTTATTTGCATAAATAATTATATCCAAGAAGGTGATGTACAACAGTGGAGCCTTGGCTTTCGCTAGAGTTTTGAAACCAAATGTAAGTACACAAACGGATTGTAATGAAAGCTGGGATGGGAGAGAGAGAGAGAGAGAGAGAGAGAGAGAGAGAGAGAGAGAGAGAGAGAGAGAGAGAGAGAGAGAGAGAGAGAGAGAGAGAGAGAGAGAGAGGGAGAGGGAGAGGGAGAGAGAGAGATAGAGAGAGAGAGAGAGAGACAGAGAGAGAGAGAGAGAAAGAGAGAGAGAGACACACACACACAGACATAGACTGACAGACAGACAGACAGACAGACAGACAGACAGACAGACAGACAGACAGACAGACATACAGAGATTGCGACAAATTAAAGGTGAACAACTTTAAATTTATATATGAGTGAAAATTAAAGTATATAAAAATGAGTAAAAATTAAAGTTCCAAGAGTTCAACAAATGGCACTAGATATCATCCCTCCCTTCTTTTTTTTATTTCTGAAGTGAAAAAAAATACCCCTCGGTTCGCTAAAAAGTAAAGCTACATTGTTAAATGGTATAAAACAAACGAGGTAAATGAACAATAGATTTATTAGTAAAGTTTGATGTGGGTAATGATACACAATAGTACTAATCAACACAATTTACTGTAAAAGTTACAAATTTCTCAGTGAACTTGAAAACTCAACAAGTTTGAACGTGACCATGACGTCGACCTGGCGTTGAATCCTCTCTAATTACTTACTTTCCCACACTCCGGTACAGGTTCAGTCTAAAGACTTGAACTCTGAATGAAGTTCTCCTCCTCACTAATTGTAAAAGTTAGCTCTGAAAGATGAAGGATTATTCTCTTTATACTAACTAAGTTATATGGACAGTGAGCATTCTATTTTACCACGTTGGTAGCTTATTACACTTTTATAGATTGCAGTCCAAACTGATGTGCGACGAATGCGGATAAAGCAAACCAGAGCTGTTACATTGTAATTTCTTCCGCGATACTGCCAAATAACAAGGCTTGGACGGTGCCGTAAAAGAGGGTGTGGTTTTAACGACGATGACACGCTAGACTCTAGATCGACAAAGACATTTACCAACTGTCATTGATTCCTTTATCCTTCATAATTATGACACATGAACCTATTCCTGTTGATTACTCTTATCAAAAACAAGGTTGTCTCCGTCAAAAGATTGTATCAATCGTTGCCTCTGGCCAGGTGACTCTAGTAATTTCCGTTACTTTTCTATAATTTTATAGCTGTCTCCCAAGGAAACCTTATGAACTCACAGACCCTCAAACCAGACTCCATTCTTGTTGTTGTGGGGATGATGAATAAAGGAAAATCACTTCACTGTGTATTGTTTTTCTCCACTGGTTTCTCACGCAGAACTAATGCTTGAACTGAAGAAGACAAGACACGTAACAAGCAAGTCCTGTCGGCTGACCAGAAAGGCGTGAAAGTTTCACGTTGTTGTTCTTCTGCTTGACTAGACGTTGAAAAGAACCTTCGATCTAGGAATAACTTTGGCTTTGAAATAAATCATTGCAAAGGAGAACAGATCCCATCATTACATTCTTTATTAACCCTAAACCGTCTTTGTCTTCCTTCGCTCGAATGACAATATACCCACTAATAACTCTCACAGACTATTTATTTGTAGTAACTAACGACAATTGTAGCTGGTAATAATAACAAAATTTGATGAATGTCTCAGGTCACTTTTGTTTTCCCGATTAGCTTGATTGTTCAATGTAAAATCAAACTTTTTGTTGAAATCAGAAAACGGATGTATGTGCGCGAACGTGTCTGGACGAATCGCATGTATGCAAACCCCTATTCATGTACTTTTTAAAGAAAAAATCCACACATTCGACGAGCAAGCAGTCCTAACTTTTTATTTCATCTAGAGTTGATATTATGGTTTTGGATATTTTGACGACGGCAACGATGGTGATGGGTGGTGATGGGTGGCCGTGGTGACGATGATGATGACGATGATGATGACGATGACGATGATGATGATGATGATGATGATGATGATGATGATGATGATGATGATGATGATGATGATACTTAATGAATCAAAATTTGAAATTAGACTTTTACTGATAACATATGTGTAATATCAATATGGAGTTTGTACCAACGTATGAAAAGCACGTTACAGTTTAGTACACACGCCATTATACATATATACAGGTAGTGTTCTAACAGTATATATATATATATGGGAGAAACTCCGACCACTTTGATGTAAAAATCATCGCCATTTTGCGGTTGTTCTTACTATTATAGTCGTTGTATCTTTTGTGTGCGATGACGCTCATATTTGAATTGCTACCCAATCTCATCCTTCAATGTAGTCGTAAGCTACAGTATAAAGTTCGTCCTAGAATTGTCGCAAACTTGTCGCAAAAGGCCAAGTGGTTGTATGCTACAGCATAAAGTTTGTTCTACAACTGTCACAGACTTGTCGCAAGGCCAAGTAGTCGCAAGCTATTATTATAAAGTTCGTCCTATAACTGTCGCAAAAGGCCAAGTAGTCGCAAGCTACAATATAAAGTTTGTTCTATAACTGTCGCAAACTTGTAGCAAAAGGTCAAGTAGTGACAACGCGACCTACAGTCGCAAACTTGCCGTAAAAAGGCTTGGTAGTTGTGACGATGATCTCAATGCTGTCATTTCATAGTTTCGATTTACAATATATGATATGATATGATACAAATAGAGGCAAATAGTGTGGAGAGTGTATGGAGAGTGTATAGAGTCGGTCGGCCTGTGAACAAGCTAGTCAGTCGTTAAAAAATGTAGTAACTGTAAATTCCAAGCTACACCCCACAAACATAAATCTTTTCATAAAATTATGACTGTATGTAGTAATATTTGGACACATTTGAGTTTGAATTTCGACTTGAGTCACAGGAATTCTCCTTATCTACAGATTGATGGCGCTATTAAGCTATTAAGATTTCAGTGACCCTATTTACAAAATGAAAATACAAAATAAGCATACAAATGATTAAATCTTAATATTTTCTTAGTCATACGTGTACAGTCCAGAACCAAGGGAGGTGCAAATTACACATCTGAGCCTTTTAAACGTTTTATTAGTACTCGTGGTGTTTTCAACCGATTTGTTGTCAGACCTCTCCTATACATAATAAGTATGAAATACTTGGCTGACATTCCTGTTTAGAGTGGCTTACCAAATCATCCGAACATCATGTAAGAACTTAATCAGATTAGTCTCGGCTTTATCTGTGTTATTCAATACTTATCACCATGAAACACTGTATGATGTCATAACACGTTTTGTTTGAATGATATGATATGTGAGGTGGGGAGGTTTTACATTATTTGCGCATACACCCTCTACTTCAAAAGTTTTGCAAACCTTTTAACATATTGTTTTTGTTTCCTTATCAAGTTGTAACTGACCAAAGTCAACATCAAAACAAGTTACTGGTTAGTTGGGGCATCCATAACAACTGTGCTATTAAAATTCGTGCGCATAAAATGTGTCTCTTGGCAATTACATCCACGTGATTTAGGCCCTGGCATGGTTTCACGCGCGCGCGCACACGCGCGCACGCACACACGCACACACACACACACACACGCACACACACACACACACACACACACACACACGTACACACACACACATTCTCTCTCTCTCTCTCTCTCTCTCTCTCTCTCTCTCTCTCTCTCTCTCTCTCTCTCACTCTCTCTCTCTCCTACCCATTCACACACACACCCACTCCCGAGACTGAGTTGTGGTGGTGGTGGTGGTGGTGGTGGTGGTGGTGGTGTTGACAACGATGACAAGGTTCACTTAATGGAAACACGTCTTTTCTGACGATATGACACTGTATTCGTGTTTCCTGCACTACCCACTTGTTCACATACCTGACTCATTTGGGTCATTAGAAGTTCTGAACTTCTGTAATCCACACTACATGTTTTAATATTTCATGGTTGTAGCCCCAGAGCCCAGCCACAATCAATTACAGCCTTGGAGGATATTGGTTACAAACCATTAACGTAATTGAAATCCACGATACACGTGTCAAAAAAACTAAATTATTTGATTTTAGTCTGTCATAAGTACAAAATGTTCCACGTGCGTAAATTGGTTTTAACACACAGAGACGTGGCAGGTTCGATCGATGACGAGAAAACATATATCCACAACCAGAATGTCATTCTAACAACAGTTACATTACAGTATACATCTAGAAGCTAATAGACAAAGCGATCCATAACACTGAAAAAACACGAGGTGGTTGCTGCTCCTAAAGAAGTGGAAACAAAAATATCACATACATAATAAAATACTTTACTTCTGTGTGACTGAAAAACATAATTGAAAAGAAATTGCTGGCAACAAAGTGTCTGATAATGCAGGAAATTACTGGATTTCGATATAAATTGAACCTGAAGACCAAAGTCAAGGCCAAAGGTCAATGTCTCAAAAGAAAGCATAAACCCGGCAATATGGGGTAGACACTTGTATGTATTTGCGTTTTTTTCAGTTATGTGGCAAATCATGATGATTCACTACAAATATGGCCGCCATTCGGTCACGTTTGCGTTTTTCGTAATAAACAGTGGCATGCATATGTCCCATATCCCCTTTGTGCTAGGTTTGAAAGAAATCGGATATTATATGTCTGAGAAATTACATATTACGGACACACACACGGACGGACGGACGGACGGACGAAAGGAGTCCATTGTACTGCCCCTTCTTGCACCCCCCCCCCCCGCAACTAGACTGAATAATATTATAAGCTTACATAAAAACAGTAATAATATCATTATAATACAATTGTGACCAAAATAACATGGTCATCTATTTATTTGAATGATTCTTATTAGTCAATTTCGATTTCTTCAAATTAAAATAAAAACCCCACAAAAGTCAAGGTACTTGTAGAGGGTAAACTCTGTGTTGTAGCTGGACCTCTAATACACCACAGACAAGTAACACGTTACTTGAATGTCTGTGAATACACGTAGTACAAAGTACACTTTGTAATTTACTGTAATTTCGACTAGATTAATACCTAACCATGCACGAAATTATTAGATTGAAGACGTCAACTTAGATCAAACACACCAACCACTCTTTGAATTATGATATAACACAAACTACAATCAATTTTCATTTGTAAACAAGAAATATAACACATACTCTTAAAAATTAGAAGAGCCAAAACCTTAGTTTTTCCCAACGAATGATATCAGGATATTTAAGGCTGTGGTCAGAATTTACGGCGGCGGCGGGGGGGGGGGGGGCGCTTGGGTAGAAATGGCGGACAATGCAAACAAAATTAGGGTTCATAGGGGCCTTGAAAATTCTGATGGTCTGAAAGGGGACCCCCGAAATATTTTGCTTATGATTTGAACAAAATTACACCTCAGGAGCGGTCGTTTACCGAGTAAATTAAAAAATTCTCGCGGCTTCTGCTAAGACGTATATTCAGTGATGACTTGGGTGACAGCCATGCTAGTGTATTTGTGTATGTCTTCCTCTGTCTGTTTGTTTGTTTGTCTGTCTGTCTGTCTGTCTGTCTGTCTGTCTGTCTGTCTGTCTGTCTGTCTGTCTGTCAGGTCTCTCTGTCTATGTCTGTCCCCTCTCTCTGTCTCTGTCTGTCTGTTTGTTTGTCTGTCCGTCTGTCTCTGTCTGTCTGTCTGTCTCTGTCTGTCTGTCTCTGTCTCTGTCTGTCTGTCTGTCTCTGTCTCTGTCTCTTTGTCTGTCTCTGTCTCTGTATCAGTCTCTCTCTCTCTCTCTCTCCTCTCTCTCTCTCTCTCTCTCTCTCTCTCTCTCTCTCTCTCTCTCTCTCTCTCTCTCTCTCTCTCTCTCTCTCTCTCTCTCTCTCTCTCCTTTGTTGAACAAACCCCAGGAGCAGTCGTTTCCCTAAGCTGTAGTTTGCAATTTTTTTGACTTACCAACCATACATTTAATTATGAGGCACTCAATAGCCAGCCGAATGTGTGTCTGCCACCAAAATATCTATGCATACGTTCTCACATTTGTATAATAATGTATTTAGAGTAAAATTTGGGTATTGAAGACAATTTTCAAGTACTCTATAGTTTTCGATAAATGTGTATTGTTTGAAATTTTATGCCACTAAATGGCACCCTACATGTCGTCATTTTTTAAACCAGTGCTTACCGTGGAGGGGGACACCCCCACTAGTTGTCATAGGCGATGCTGTTTCCGCCCAAAGTCAAGATTGAAAGAGAAAGTATTTCCAAGTACAGGTTACAGCCAAATGTGAAAACTTTTTCGCAAAACCCCACATCTATTTTTAAAGTAATCTCTCCGCATGTTATGTGTGAACGCTGAAGTTGATTTCCACAGTTAGTTTAATGTAGTGTACCACACTGTACATTTCTGAAGTAGTGCGGGGGGGGGGGGGTTTACTGCATAATTAAACATTAAAATATGTGTAGCCGGGAGTGGGGGGCACGAAAATTCTTGGGTTCATTTCGGGATGGGTATGATTATTTTGGGAGCGCTAAGGGGAGGGGGGGGGGTGCAAAATAATTTCTCCCAGCCCCCCCCCCCCCCCCGTCTTAAAATTCTAACTCCAGCCTAATACAATCAAATTGTTGTGAGAAAACGTACTGATTTGCATTTCGATATTTCTAGATAAGTGCTTCGTTTGGCACTTTTCTTCCTAGGTCAATGTGAAGTCCCGACATGTCAAGAATTTGAAAATAATGACCTGTGGCCTTTTCAATACAATACAATACAATACATTACAATACAATACAATGCAATGCATCTGATCTTCAATGTCTTTGTGAGATCTTATAACTCAGTCTAGACTGAAACTAGTCTATCTGCTAGACCTCGGAGGTTCTTCCGATACAATACGACACACGGCCGAACATCGCCCAACACAGCCCAGCCCAGCCCACACACACATGAACGCTCACAATCCCTACACAAGCTAGGATGATTTACATCGTGAATTTTGGTTTAGTGGAAAGCTCAAATTGAGTAGGAAAGGAAAGCCTTGGAACAAACATCAGTAATAACATGTTGTGAGGGAGGGGGTGGGGTGAAGGTGGGGTATTCCTCTTCTGCAGTGGAAGCTTTCACAAAAATTACTCAAAATACATTTGAGTAGTACCCCCTCCATCTATATGGAATTTTCCAGTGACCACCTCATCCCCATCTCGGCTGTAAATTAATAATTTCGGACAATAGATAGATACAGGGTGATTTACACACTAATAAACAGATAAGTACCAGATACCAGACTTACAGGCCAATAGACAGACGAGTGTAGCCTAGATACCTGACATTTAGCACACTTACACAGACTTACACACAAAGAAATGAGCACTACATACCAGACATGTACACTAAGAATACAAACACCAGAATTTGTATACCTCGGTCTTCTTTTCAGATTTATTGTGTTCATTCACAGAATAAGTTTAACACATGTAGTGTAGAAACCATTCATTCATGACAATGGCTACAGTTTGCATTCAAATATTGAAAATTTTTACCCAATTTATATCAAAAAGTTAGTGTTAGATTCTTATTCTCAAATTTTACATCACGAATGGAAAATGAGCTGGGTTTTTTTCTTTGATTGACAGCTACGACATGATTACATCTGACAAAGACATCACCCCTGGAGTATTTTTAAATTTACTGTAAAAAATAAATGTTACATGGCAGTTGGGAGGGCAACGTAATGCCATAACAGCTGATTAATTGACCCTGTTTCAGTATGACCTTTCAATCCTTCCCTCTAGCATCTATTCTGTTGTTACACCCCTAAAGCAGAACCAGTCGATTTCAAATAATAGCCTGACAAAGATGAATCATCAGAAATTGATTTGGACTTGTAATGAGGTGAACTTGATGACAATTGGAGCACTTTACGTCAAGTAATCGAGTGCAGATGGGTTGTTAGGTTACAACATGACAAATTGTGAGACAGTAGTGAATAACACGGCTGCACACGAACACTTGCAGTAAATGATGTCTGCCTAATTTTGTCAGTAAATTGCTGATTTTACAAGGTTGTTTCATTGTATTTATGACTGGTACTAATTAGTTAGTCGTGTTGTGTGTAATGTAGGACTTGATTGTAACAGTGTCTCTGTGAAATAATTCCTTTTATACACAAGTGAGTACATCATCGTAAACTTTATCAGAAATAGTGCTTCTATTTTACAATAGCAAATTCATCTCTCGTTTCAATTTACCATTAAGACCTGATTCACAGTGAGGCTGAAATTTGGAGATTTGAATATTATACAATATTTGATTTAGCTGAAAACATTTAACAGTTCTATCAGACTGTTGTCTACGCCTCACAAAATGGCTGCCATACTATGCATGCACTATGTGTGTAAATCCATTATGAACAACCTCCCCTCCCCCCACCACCACCATACCCCTCAACCCCCCCACCATACCATACCTCTCATACACTACAACAAACTAATAAAATGGTCCCTTTCGTTATCAACCCTTCAAATGTTTCTTTTTCATTAAAACCTCTCTAGTGCACGATATACAGTTAAAGTTTTCTACAAAGAAGTTAAAATCGTTATTATTATCTACATCAAGACGAGAAAGTATAAAAGAATATATCAGTTGAGAAACATCACATATACGATAATCAGCAAAATCTGATTGGCTACTAGACTGGTTGGTTCCATGATCCAGCTACATGCTCAACATCTGTGAACTCATATCAATGCAAGAACAACATTTGATTGGTTGAGCCATAATGCAGACAAATACAGTCCTTGTTATTGGTCCATGATGTATGTGTAGTGTCAGGTGACTGTCATGTGACCAACGCCCTCAACGACCACCAAGGACTGCGGGGGAATATTCCAAGACATGGCAGAACTGATCTGGACTTGGACTACGAACTGAGGAGCTACATACGAATACCCACTGATTCACCGTCTAGATCCCAGATATCTCTACCCAAGTATTTCTACAGCTACTTTATTACGGTAAGCCAGTTTCCGTAGTTACAGAGATACTTTATATGCACATGTACACTGAAATACGATAACTCTGATTGGATGATTCAAATCCAAATTTAAATTATTTGAAATTCTGCTCTTTGACTTCATCCTGTATCAACCAATCAGGGAATGTGTTACATCAACCAATCAGGTCTTGCAGACTAAAATGCTTTAAGTTACACCAACATAGATAAGCCACCATATTTGTTCAATCCATATATATTACATAGCTTAGACTTCATGTCAAAACACTTTTTTTTTGAAGGAAATTAATAATAATAAAAAAAAAACACTTACAAATTGAAAAAATGTTCAGCCCTGTGTAAAATACAAAAGGTATACGTAACAGTTAAAAATAGTCTGGTATTATTAAAACATAAAATGAGCTTTCAAAAAGATGATTGAGATGAGCAAAACATGTATGTTAAAAATTTCTGAATAAATGATCTCACCAAAAGAGGTTTACAATAGTATTTACAAAGTGTACAACTTTGGCCTATTTAACTTTGATGAGAAATAACCACACACACAAAAAAATCTTCTTGCCAAGTCTTACCACAAGTTTTGGGTAGCTCTTATGGTTTGCATAAATAGTTTTTTGTTTTACTGTATCTACGTTAGACTGCAAGATACGTCGTATCGTTGGTTGCAAGGGCAGAATGATGTGTCGTATCTTACAGAGTCTATCTACATCTACTCATTCTAACTAGCCCACATGGCATAGAGTTTAGAGTCATTTGGGACATTCACATGCAAATTAATGCACTGTCACTCAAAATGACTGGAAAGTGAGAGATTTACCACCATGCTAGGGGTGCCTAAACTGTAAGTACTAGTTTGTTGGTTTTTATTCACTCAAGTAAATTTATCAGAGGTCAAATACTGTCCAGTTTATTGTCATTCTTATTAGATCTACATTATTTGGTTTTCAATAATTTTAGAAACATGATGAAACCTAGTTTACGACATTATTTTTTTCTCTTTGATTAAAAAAAAGTGGCAAAAGTTGCTGCTACCATAAATATCTTCCAATGTGCAGTAAAAGGGACATTGACAATAAAATGAAAGAGAAGCAATGCATGCTGGGAGCTCTGCTAGTCTGACGTGCAGCACCATCTGAAAGTAAAAAAAATACAACAATAAGTGTTGAATATCGATTACTGAAAACCTAAAAAGAAATTTATTATGTATCAAAATCTTCATAAATATATGTAATAATTGAGTTCTTTTTAAGTGACAACTTCTAATGCAAAAGAAACAATTATGTAGGTGCCATGCAGTTGGTAGAAGTAGTCAAGTTGATATGTTGATTATCAGTTAGAAAATGAACAATTGCAGCCATTAAAATTATCAAATCCATGTGTAATGTTTTCATTAGAAGCCTGTTTTACTGCACTGTGAACAAATAGCAATGCTTATCACTGTTCAATGTGATTGGGTAAAGGATCCTACTGTGTTTATTGTGTCTCTATTATTGTTAGTCTAGAGTTGAAAAAAATGTCTATCTTTGTCAAAAAACCTAATGTCACATGAGGGAAAGACCAAGCCAACATCATTTTAGCTGTAAATTGGGGAGAAGGGGTGGCATATATGGTTAAAAATTTGACATACAGAAATTTCATAAAAAGTGTACTGAAATTTATTTCTTGCAGGGAAATATTAAAATATATGAAAATAAATCTCAAATATTCCCTCTCTATTCAGATACTGGAATCAAACTAATCCACTTTCTACCTGAGGACTTTGAACTACAAATATATAAATACTTACACAATCCGATCTTGATGGGGTCACTTGACACTCCATCTCCTCCTAAACTGTAACCTTGAACTTGTACAAGATAAAATCTTCCTGGTTGTAATCCATCTACGGTTCCTTTAGTTGAATCAGCTCCTTTGACCGTTACTTTGCTTGCATCACTTTCAAACAAACCATCAAGGTAGTACAGAACCTGAGAAACAGGCAAAAAAATTGATGACTATAACTCATGCAAGCCAAGGTGAATGTGTTCAAACAAACAATATGTAACTTATAACATGACTGTTTTACATTACAACAACAACAACAACAACAACAACAACAACAACAACAACAACAACAAAACTATATCATTGGAGCAGTCATGTTTGAAATATGAGTCCAATCAATCAATATCCTCATTATTTTTTCCAATTTTTCATAAATTATTCTTGCAAAAGGTAGAATTATATCATTCCCTAGTATATCTTTCGATTTAGTCTAACTACTTTGGACATAAGGGTTTTGTCATTATTCATTTTCAACCTAAAGTGACAAAGCCCCTTATGTCACCCATAATTTCCTAAGCCAAAAAAGAAAAAGGGGGAATATAATATCAAAGTATCATATTATCCTGTCAAATTATAAAAGATTATCATTATGATAAAATAGATTGGAGGGAACAGACAATAATGAATTGTTAGTATTCTTATCATGATATTCAAGAACCTGGGATATAGCCGATGTACTAATTAATAGTTACATTGTATTTCCCTGATATTATTAAGTTCTAGTATTACTATCATGATAGTCCAGAAACTGGGAGAAAATATGAACCAGATGCAGGGGTAATTCAATCTCAAACTGCAGTGACTGGCATCAAATTTCTTCTCAAGTTTCAGTAAAACTTTAAAGAATTTAAAATATAGAACACATCAAATCTTTCTTTTGTGATACATATGTACACACGTGATATGCTCCAGGGCAAATGTACTTTTTTAATACCAGTAAGTGGTTCATGTAGACTATCTGCTTTAGTTTTTGGTTGTCTATAGCAAGATTTCTGTGGTCCATATACGGTAAATATCAATGTTGGAGTCATTTTGTCTGTGGTTTAGCTATCACTTTTGTCTCCATGTGTATTTTTCTTATAGAAATCGCCAAATGCTTTGACTAAAAAATTCTTAAAATCTCTGCAATACAGAATCTGATAAATCAACTAATGTACACATTATGATCATGACCCAAGTATACTTTGTACTTTTTCAAACAACACCTTAATTTTGTCACCTTTTGGCAAAACAAAATGTTGGAAATGTAATTTATTTGATTCCTGTGTGGTCAATGATATTTTACCTTGTAGCCTTCCAATGGTTCCTCACGTCCACCGGTAGAGATTCTATTCCAGGTCACAGCAACACTGGTTGATGAACTGACTGCTGCTTTGACATTGACAGGTGCCTCCAATGGTGCTGAAAAAATACAACAGAAAGTACTTTTAAAATACGGCCACATGCAACATTACATTTGCACAAATTACAGAAAAAAGTCAGTAAAGAATGTATGACCATTGCAAATAAGGACAAAAAATTTACAATTTGCAATAAAATGATGCCTTGATCAATCTCTTATATTGACATAAATTCAGTAACCAGTAGTGACAGCCATCCATTGTCAGAAATTCTTCAAAATTCAACCACTTTCTCTAGAGGGCGCTATACCTTACCAGTCACATGACTGTTTTTGGCTCAGACACAAGCCAAACACTAGAGGGTGCTATCACACACGTACTGACCTGCTTTCAAAGTCTTAGCTCTGACAGTATCCCTACTAGTTGGTCCATTGCCACCTCCACTGTAAGCCAACACACGTATGTTATAGGAAGTTTCTGGCTCTAAATCTTTGATTTCAAATGTGGTTCCTGTATCAGCTGATGATCTTACTGATGCCATTGACTCACTCAGGGAAGTTGACCAAAACATAACCTATTCAACAGGATAAGAAAGACAAACAATTTTCATTACTAAGTATGAACCCAGAATTCACAAACATTCAATTCTTGCATCACTTAGAAAGTGCACTGTCTTAGATAATACATCTACAAAAGCTAACTGTTTTGGTAGAAAAACAAGAAATAAATTACTACTGTCATTGAGAAATAGTTGAAATATCATTTTACAGGTTTCAAGGTATTTCCATAAACCTTTCATATGTGGGGACTTTTTTTGTAAACACAACAGGGTAAATTCTCACTGAAAGTGATAACTGACTCCTTCATCTCAACTTGCTTTTGTTATTCACGGTTTCATATAAATATACACGGATATAAAAACTTGTAAATATTAGGAAGGGAAAAAACAATGAAATCCGTGTACATAGCACATACTTCTTCATATTGTTTGAACTTGTACTTACCTTGTAACCCTGAAGTTTTCCCTGCAAATTGGTGGTATCTATTTTGGTCCATGAAACCTTGATAGAACTTCCAGATGTGGCTTCAGCGTAGACATCACGTGGATAATCATTAGGAGCTGTAAGGAAACAAAAGTTCTCATCTTAATGATCACGGTATAGTGGATCAAGATTGTGGCTTGCAATGCAATCATTTACAACTCCACCCTTGCAGCAGTTGTCAAGAGATGCTGCCAACGTTCATCAGAACGGCATTTTATCAGTAGTTGACGATTAAAATTAGCTTCAATGGCACTGAAAAATCTTCCTTATCACATCATCAAACTGACATATTGCTACAAAAAACAATAGCGGGTGCCTATAGTTAGTCACATGACAAACAAACACGGTGACAACCTACACCAGAGAAACCTGCTATTGTTTTGTATTGATTGATGTGTGTCAGTTTGATAGTGCGAGTCTTAATGTCAACCACTGATAATGCAACGTTCTGATCAGAAGCATCTCTGGACAACTGCTGCTACAAGGGTTGTACTTTTAATTTGAGTAACAAAATGCAGTATACTATGAAAGCGACAAATGTGATGAAAAAGGCAAGTCAGTGAATCAATCATATTGTAGAGAGTGTAGTAACACCAGGACCGTATTTTCACACTGGGATGTGTTTAATGTGACCAACTTTGAAACAGGTTGAACGGTTACAAGCTATCCCAAAAAGTACACAATTTCTCTACCAAACTAGTTCATATCGTCACAATCTGTTGACGAAGTGATGGATGTAAGCCTTGAAACTAAGAGAGGCCAAATTGACAGTTTGTGTCTCTAAATGGAAGAATACTGATATCAAGATCTTTATCTCAAATTCAACATGGTCATAGTTTATCAAGAACTGCTGTACATTTTTTATTGTCAAAGACATCATGAAATAGAAAAAAAAACCACCAGATTTTTACCTGCTTCATGTGAATGTATAACAACAATAGTACTGTTTGGACCATCTCCCTCACTATTATATGTACCAACACGTACATCATACTGTACATATGTAGGGACACCTTTGACAGTGTATTCACCAACATCATCATCTGTGACGACTCCTTTAGTGAAATCTCCACTTTTACCAGTTCTCTTCCAGTACACATAATATCCCAAACCAGGAGCATTCTGCCTCTGTCTCAAGACAGGCTGTCAAATACAGGTATACAAAAGAAAAAGTGTGAAAACAGTAGCAGATAGGCTTATGGCAGGGGGGCGCTATGTATACATGAACAGGCTGTGAAACAACCACATAAACAAAATGTGAAAACAAAAGCAGATACATTTACGATAATGAGGGCGCTATGTATATGTCATAACAACATACTGCAAATGAACTTTCAAAGCCCATTTCTGATATTTTCCTGCCATGGTTTCTAAATGTTGGGGTGGGGAGAGGGGGGGTTTAATCAAATTTTATAACAAAATGAAAATATTCATTAGTTGTGATTTTCTAGACTGATTGTATATCCTGATTGAATATATAAAATATGTCACTGGGTGTTGTGACATGATAATGGTTACATTGACTGAAATAAATAGATGAACTACATGAAGAATGAAAGAATGTGTGATGTGGGCTCAAAGTGGGTACAGAATTTGAAATTACTGAATGGATTTATTTTAAAAAAGTGTTATATTTCATTACTACAGGGACAATGATGTACACAAGATATAACAAATGTCCTGGAGTCTCCGAGGAAAATATTGAATATGTCAAGAAGTACTCACCTCCCAAGTAATTCTTAGATCACCAACGTTACCACCTCCTCCACCTACGTTACTTGGTGCATCATATGGTTCTAAGAGGAAAGAATTACACAAGTTTATAACATTATGTCAGGCTGCATTTTGACTTTATCTTCATTTACACTACATTTTAGACTAGTCCTGTCAATCCTATGCTATGTACTTTTTTACTTTTACATTTTCTTTCGATTTGCCTGTTTTGTCTTTTAAAACTAGGTTGATTTGGGTAACAGAAACAAAACAATTTTTTTTTGGCCTTATATGAAAATTTGACCGAGTTAACACATTGTTGAATAACAACTCCAAATATGACCTGCCTTTACATACAGTTCCATCCCTAAGTAATGTGACTTCTTATAAATAAACCACTATGACAGGAGGACGTACCATGTTGAGTAAAACTGGACAAAAAAAAGCCTCTATATCATGTTCACTTACTATCTCTGGCAGTGAGTGCTGTATTCGGTGGTGATGGCCAGCTAGGCTGTCCTTTTCCAATGTCGTTGGTTGCTGTCACACGGAACTCGTAAGAACTCCACGGTGACAAGTTATTTAGGCTAGCTGTCAGACTTGCTGCTGAACTATCACCTGGAGGAATGTCTGGAAATATTCACAAACAAAATGACTTATGAACTACATGTATCACCTGGAAGAGTGTCTGTATTACAAAAGCAAATAAATTTTGAATGTTTTGAATGTCTTTAGCAAGACAGTTCTCTCTCTGTACATGATATTCTGAGACTATCATATATGTGTATGCTGATACACAACAAAGTTTATAGCTATGTATGTTTTTTGATTGACAGAGGGCAGTATTCAGTCGCTCCTACAAAATTCTATAACCTTACACATTTTGACTGATAGAGGGCAGTATTCATAACCTTACGTTTTCACTGACAGAGGGCAGTATGCAATGTCGCTAGTACAAAATTCGATAACCCTACATGTTTTGACCAATGGTGGCAGCAATCATTGTCTCCACTACAAGTTCTACCTTACACATTTTGACTGATAGAGGGCAGTATTCATAACCTTACATGTTTTGACTGACAGAGGGCAGTACTTACTGTCTCTTTCAACTTTCCATTCAGGATCATTGTCTGTACGTGATTCCACTGTGTATGTTTTGATTGCATTATTATTATCTGTTCCCCGACTCCATCTGATCTGACATGAGTTGGCAGTGCAATCAAAGGGTCTGACACCAGCAGGAGGACCAGGTGGACCTACAAAGAAAAGAAATGCAGTCAGTGAACTAAAACATGATGTACCACACACACAATAGGGTAAACTTAGTCTCTGTAGACGGCTGAATTGATGACAGGTGGACCATCAGGCCTGGTATTGAAACAAGGGTAACCTGACAAGCATGCGCTCCTGGTCTCCAAGTACAGAGTTGGCAAGCTAGGTGGAGAGAATGCCTGCCAGGTTTGACCACCAAGCCAAGCCTACTACACTGGCTACGCTAGACAGGTTTTGGTGGTGAATTATAAATTGATTAATGTTTAGATAATCTATGTTGAAATGATAATTGTTCACCTTACCTCTGATTTTGAGTTCAGCTGACCTAGACACTTCATCTATGGTGGTATGTGCTGTACATGTATAAATACCGGACTGACGTAACTCTGCTTTTACTATCTCCAGATTTCCATCTTTTAGCTGTCAACAGAAATAAAGATAGTTTGAGAGTATGATGCAAACCAACAAAAACTATTTACAAAAGACAACGTTATCTAGATCTCAGATTTAAAGTTGTTGTCACACTCATCACATCAACTCTTACCAAAACCATGCAGTAACAAAAATGACCACCAGTGAACGTGGTTTACATAACATAATACTGAATTTCAGATACACCACATACTCACATCCATATAATGTCATCAACAATTTTTTAAATTTTGAATTCTGAGAAAGGGAGTGCTTTAGTCTACTTATCAGGGGTCGAAATGAATTTTTTTTTTGTGTGTGTGTAAGCATGCATATAGTGCACCTTGACATTGAAATTTACCTGCACATGACGTACACACAATATTTTAGTTAAAGTCTATATATTTCACATTGGATTGCAGTAAATATATGATGCCTCAACTCAAAAATGGAATTTATAATGACAACATTTTAAAATTACCAAGACAAGAATGGTAGACTCAGTTTATTATTTCATTGCCTTGAATATTTTTTAATTATTCGATGACTGTCATCATAATACATCATTGTAGGCTGATATCACAAGTTGTCACATTAAATACTACACTATACATTTACTATGACAGTTTATATCATCATTATCTCATGTGATTCCTATACTTGTATAAATAGGGTTATGGTAGGATTATAATGCATATTTCAAATGGTAGATCACTTGGTGCAATTTCCATTGCTTGCTTCAAAAGCCACAACTTGTACATCGGTCTAGTACGTCGATCATCAATTTACTAGACTGATGTACAAGTTGTGCCTTTGAAATTGATCCGATGACTTGGTACTCTACGGAAATGGAATAAATTACAACTAGAACTAAAGTACTCATATCGGCAGGTCACCGTACACTTTATTTAAACTGCTGACAAATGTTACAAAAACATAATTTACAACCAGATGTAGGTCAGATCGAGACATGACAAAGTGACTTACCCTCCTGTAATGTGAGTCATCATCAAAGTCAAGTTGAAAGCCGTCCAATAACCAGATGTAGGTCAGGTCAAGAAGCGAATCACTTGTAGCTTTGCAGGTCAACGTTGTCTCTTGACCAATGCTGATGGTTTTGGCTAACGGCCATTGTGTTATTGCTGTGCCATCTATGGACAAAATAACCACACATATCAGAAGTCTGACTGGAGAAGAGCACTGTCAAAAGTAGAAATAATGCCAATGGTACTGAAGCCAAACTGGTTGCTGTGTTGTTGCCAAAATTTAGGAACCCTGGGTAACAGAAATGTTGATAACTTATTGCGTAATCTCCATCTATACTGTACCACCAGTTTGATTGGGAACCTAGTAACACGACATCGGAGTTCAGCAGATTTTACCAACGAAACGCACTTAGCAAAAAACATGAGGTTGACTATCTTTATTCTAACTTCCTATATAGATATGACCTCACTTCAACTGTTAACAGGGTAGAAATAAACTTTGTAGTTTACACTGATATTTTCTGTTTCAATACTACAACAGTGTTTACCATCAAAATTTGCTTGTAGATATATTTATTGCAAATCCTGAATCTGTATACCCCCCCCCCCCCCCCCCCCAGTCAGCTTCTCATTAAAACAACTGTTATCAAGCCTGCATACTTCTAGGCATTTCCCAAAATCAGTTAGTCTGTATTTTCAACATCAGAAAACTGAATTTCAAGAGTGCAAAAATTAGACAAACTGGACGGATATGTCAACAAAAAACTGAAGTCACTGTTTACTAATAGTTTACAGAATTCAAGGTGCTTTACTTTATAATATGCAAATCTCTAAAAAAATAAGGACTTGATAAATTATTTATATGATAATGTCAAAGCCTAACCGGAATGTTATCCAATATTTCATGCAAGGCTTTGCAAAGAGTTGTTTTCATCTCAAATTACAGCTTTGAGCATCAACTTGGCTGAACTTATTCAGTTTGAAGCAAGCATAGATTTTATCGATCTTACCAAAACCTATTTTGAATACTAGTACATTTTGATGAATGGCAAGACTAAATTTGGCCATAAGGTTGAAATGTGAGTATTCAAAGAATGTGTACTATAACAACTATATTCTACTTGAGAAAGAATGGAATACAAGATCCTGGAATAGTCAAGATGGGAAAACATGTTAAAGTAGTTATTACACATCTAGAGATGATAAGCAATTTAGTCTACAACACATTATCAGTATGTAGCAACAAGTAGATTTCTATGTTTCATGCCAACACTTCTATATGGTGTTCACATCTACAGAAAAACACAGCATTTTCCACAGTTGTACTGCAGTCATGCTGTTAAAGGCCAAAAAAGAATGGTTTCTGGTCAGGACAATTTCTCTAAAGTGATTGAATGATTGCAGCTGTCTCCTCTGAAGCAGCAATTAATGAGGGGAGGGTTATTTTTGTGTTCCCGGATCTGCATGGGCCTCGACAGCGATTTTTTTAAAAAGTCTCAACAAACCTGTCACTCAATCTACTATTTATGGCAGTTACTGTTCTTTTTAGTTAGTATTTTAGAGCAAGTGTGTATGTGGAGCAGATGTCATTTGCTTGTTCACGATTGCAGCTGTCTTCACTGAAGCAGTAATTAATGGAGGGAGGATTACTAGTATTTTTGTGTTTCCCCCTGGAGCTGCAGACTGCATAGGCTGGACAAACACGCACACACACAAAAAGACTGACGCAAGGTTATTTAAGTGATGTGTGTGCTGACCAGAAACAATTCTTTTTTTTTGACTAAAGTGGCCATATGGATGAGGCTTGGGTATTTATTTTGGATTTTTAATTTATAAAACCATTTTATCATGGCTTCCTACTCAAAAAATCAATGGGAAACAACATTGACTATAAAAAGTCAGACTCTGTGTTTGTAACTTAATACATTGCAAATTTAAAGTATAATAAATATGTAAAAAGTTTGTTATTGTATTGTACGATAACAAAGATTTTACACATTTATCAGTCTTTTGTTGCAATTTATTGAGTTACAAACACAGACTTGGCATATGTGATTTTTCAAGTAGGACACCATGATAAAATTGTTTCACAAATTACAAATTCAAAATAACTACCCAATCCTCACCCATATGGCCACTTTAATTGAACTTCTACCACACACTGCTTGAAGACAACTCTAGCTAGCCAGAGAAGTTTAGCGTAATAGTATTACACAACGTACTCTTGATGGCACAGCAGCTTATCAAGTGAGAAATTTAAGCACATAACACATCACCCTCTTGAGGTGACTATGCAGTACTTTGCAGCAGATTATGAAACGGCACCCTCCGAAGCTTAGTTTGGTACATGCACTCAACATGCTTTGCGCTTACCCAAAGGTTCTTTAGGATGGGTTTATTGAAAACCAACACCAATAATTCATGAAATTAATCCCATTCAAGAAAAGTAAAAGGATAGATAAACAAAGTAATTCAGAACTGAGCATGACGTTCTAGAAAAGACAAGCTGGAGTACTCTATGAAGATGAGGATGTTGCATAGCAATGGTGTGAAATAATGCTACAATGTACCTAAGTTAGGCTTCAAGGTCAAGTACTGACATCATTAATCAATCACACATGCACTTGAATGTCATTTCTGACATACACTGTAGACATGTTTGTCAGTGGAATCCATACAAACTCTTATCTGTGTACAAGGACATCTTCCTGTTTATCACCATTGCATTGTCTACTGAGAAGTTCACAGCAATGCAACGTTAAAGGGGAACATGCCACTCCAGGGAATAAAGGTATTTTCATAAACTTTGGTTTTTGGAGATCCATTTTATGACTTCAAATCACTTAATTTTCACATGATTACCAAGAAACACAAAATTGAAACTGTTTTTTTTTTTCAACTCTATTGTTCTTTCAATTATACACTTATCTCATGGTCTCAGCAGACATGAATACGGATTAGATGAACACTGAATATTCATGACTCCTAAGTACTCATTTCCTTTAGATAAAAAGTGATCAACATACATTGTTCATCTAATAAATATTCGTGTCTGCATGTTATGTTCCCCTTTAATGAATATGAAAATAGACTTGACAATCAACTGAGGTACAGGGTAGCATATTTTGATCATTCAATTACAGTTTAAATTAAAAGTAATTGTCTAAAAGTTTGAAATTAAATTTTGGTTTAAATATAACATAACATAAAAATATTGACACTCTAATGGAATTGAACAAAACAGAACAAACAAAATACACAAACAAAAAACAAAATGAGGCCAACAGAGATAAAATTTTACACCTTAAAAAGAAGTGTTTCCTGGGATTTTGACAAATTGACAGACCGAAGTCACTGAATAGAAAGGTTTTGGTTACTAGAAAGGTTAGAAGTATAAATTTCAATCGTACAAAACAGTGCGCTGAATGAAATAAAACAAGCCTTCACTGAAGACATAGCCCCCAAATCAAAAGTCATGTCAGTGAAAATGGAAGAGTTATTTCATTGGTACAGAGGGTTAAGCGACATAGTGACTAGAGAGAAATGGTCGTTATCTCTGAGGTCAAATGGAATACAATCACCAAATAAAAGATTGTATTAATATCAGTGATGGGTGATATTAATATTTATTACTATAAATCAGATTTCCTTCCTTTTTTACAATACACTTTTTCTCAGATTTTAATGGATATATGGGTAAAATTATTAAAATTGAATCATAAAATTGGAATTTCAGATAGGCTTTACCATAAACATTACTCATTGGTTTGCTATATAATCAATTTTGTTTTCGTTTTATAAAATCTGAAGAAAAAAAAACAAACTATTTTTACAGTCCAGTTTTAAAAAGTACAGTTAGTGTGAAAAGTAGGGGATGATGAAAATAATCCAGGAAATATGATATAGAACATGATATTGGGGAAAATGATGGTTTTTATCACAGCTTCATTTTGCAGACATTACACAAAGCACACTAACCACACTGGTAATTTATCAACAGACATGTCGTACATGCATATAACTATAACAAACATTCCCTTTACGCTGACAATACATGGCAATTATCATACCATGCACAAGACAAATTATACACATTCAAACAGAAAATACGGAATTTACACCCCTGGTCATTCTACTTCAATATGACACGCATTTCTATAATTGATTCAGTGGTGCTTGATCTGACACCACATTTTTTCACCATTTTTTTTCTGAACTTCAGCTTACACAAGTATATTCAAGTGATTCTCTCATACATATTATCATTCGACCAGAAAATACTTGTAATATGAAATTCAATGAATGTATGTCCCTACAACAAGTGACAGGGCCCCACACCCTTATTATATCATATATACTGTGTCTGACCACATCATTAAAATGTAACGAAACATCATTAAAATGTAACGAAACATCAGTAGATTGTAACAAAACATCAGTAAACTGTAACAAAACATCAGTAAAATGTAACGAAACATCAGTTAAATGTAATGAAGTATCAGTTAAATGTAATGAAATAGGAAACAAAATGATCTCAACATTGAAGTCAATGGGTACAATTTCACATCTAGCAGAGGATTCAACCCTGCAGCATTATTCACTGCAACATACATGTCAATACTATTCTTCATAAAATAGCTATGATCAACATGACCTTTGACAAACACATTATCATAGCATTTTAATATTTGTAGTGTTGTAGGGTTCCTGTATCTTGTAACATTCCATCTAAATCCTAAATCTGACTGTATTACATTGTATGGTATTCTACATACCATTGCTGACTTTACAACCCCATATAAAATTCACACCGACATTTATAACATTGTCAACTTTGTCAATTATGTAAAGCCAAGGTGCGGTATCATGGCTTTAGGTAATTGTACAAGTGTACCATAATTACCAAAAATCATTTGATATACCGGTAGTCAAAAAATTGTCTATGTTCTCAATAACCTAGCCTATATACTTGTACTCACCCACATACTATCTATCTTACAGTCCCAAAATATGCCCAGTACTCACCTCGAATTAAAAGATAACCTTGGCTCCGTGCATCTCCCAGGTAGTTTTCAGCAATACATGTATACTTGCCACCATCACTATTCTGTACGTTGTTTATCTTGAGATGACCATTCTCTAGGATTTCATAGTGTGAACTAGCTGTGATTTCAACATCCTTACCCCTGACGGTGTGTAACCATCGGAATGTTGGTTTTGGTGCAGCTTCAGGGTTGCACTCAATGATGACGTCACCATTCTTTGGAGCTGGCTGATTCTGAGCCAATGGTTCCTTGTCAAAGGAAGGTGCCAAAGCTGTAAAAGTAAACAGTATTGAGTTAAAACCCCAATATCTGAATCCCATGTTCTTGGATTACTACTGTCTTATCAGTCAAGCTATAGGGACTAAACAGGGTTGTTTTGTTTGTTTGTTCTGGAGCAACTTTTTAAATAGTTCTACCACACAACAATTTTTCTGACTCAAATTTATATTGAAATCATTTAAACAGTTCCACAGTAACAAATAGTGGAATCGAGTAAAATTGCAGTTCCACAGTAACAAATAGTGGAATTGGAGTAAAATTGCAGTTCCACAGTAACGAATAGTGGAATCGAGTAAAATTGCAGTTCCACAGTAACAAATAGTGGAATTGGAGTAAAATTGCAAAGTATATCCACTATCACTCATTTATGTAATCTACTAAATACAACAACAAGACTTTTTATTTATGTTTTTTTTTCTAGTTTGCTGACAGTTTGTTTTTCACAGTGATAACATAACCACCTTATAATAAATCAAGTTGAGATTCAGTGTTTACACTATCCTGATTACGGTGTTGATAATGATTATATCCACATAACCAAGTCAGCAATATCACTGTCACCCAATTGTGTAATCTACAACATAAGACAACTGTAATAATTTGTGTCTTTATTACTTTGCCAATAGTTTGAGAACCACCTTATAAACCAAGTTGAGATTCCATGTTTCCACTTTGTTGACAACAGGGTGATTATGTCCACACAACCAAGTCACCTGCTATCACCCACCTGTGTAATGTACCACATGCAGAACAATAGTTTGTGGCCATCTTAGTTTGCTGATAACTCATTTTCCTTAGTTAATAGAGGAAATTCACCATAATGGATTTGAGACTGCAGGACAACAGGTAGTGTAGACAACATCAAATTTTTGTGTAAACTTACCAAGGACTTTCAACTGTCCGGTTGAGTAGATGGCTCTTTCTTTATTCAGCAGATTATTGTAAGCTTTGCATTGATACATAGCACTATCTGACTCATCTTCTGCCTCTACTAGGTTGATGATGTTCAATCGTTTAAAATTGTTAGTAAAACTGTGTCTGGGTCTGTTTGTCAGTTGTTCTCCGTTACGATACCATGTATATTTCAATGGTTCAGTCCCCTCAGCTTCACATTCAAACACAGCGCTGCCCTGGATATCAGCTTCAATGTCTTGCAGTTGTTTCACCCATCGTGGTGGAGCTGTGTTAATACACACAACAAAATAGTCCCCAAATTATACAATTGCAGAGTTATCATCTTTTTTTTTGCATTATACTCTTTCACAAAAATGTAAGAAGTTTGTGGTTGTCTGCAATCAACGGGTCAAAATGAACAACTTTGTGATGCTATTGCATGTCTACTTGTCATAAAACTTCAATGTACAAACAGCAAAGAAGATATACTATAATGATATGCATTTATCATGTATGTATATCCACAGCACTGTATTGCTATGGATACAAATTTGTTTTAATTTTCATCAAGCTATAATTCATACATTTGATGAAATTTGGTCACAGGAACATTGTTTTAGTATTTAGCCAAGGTATAAATCTTATCTCTGGGTTAATGAGATTTGGAGATGGTTGTCTTTACCTCTGACATCAATGGTACCAGTAGAACTAGCCCTGGATGGGTTTCCACCTCCACTAGGCGTACTTTCAGCCGTACATTCATAGTTGCCTGCATCCTCCAACTGGATATTACGAATCAACAAAATTTGGTTCCTGTTGTCATACACAGCTGATGTTGGAATGCTTTTACCCACTGGTGCAATACGTCGCCACGACAACCTGGGTACAGGACTGTGAGGATACAGAAACATGAATTAGGATCAGTAGGTTACCATGACAACCGAGTAACAGGACTGTGAGGTAACAGAATTGTGATCAATAGGTTGCCATGACAACTGAGTAACAGGACTGCGAAGATACAGAATAATGAATAGGGATTAAAAGGTCGCCATGACAACCTGGGTACAGGGCTGTGTCCTTGGTTGAATGAAGACAAATATTGGGTAATAATATCTAAATGTACACCACTATTCATATAGTTAACTAAGCTAGAGGGAATCTGGTCAATTTGAAGTATAGTTTTATTGAACATTTGACCACAATTGTGGTGAGAATTTTACAACAACCTTGAAAAGTCAACTAGATATCCCATCACCACTACCACCAACACCACTTCCTCCAAACAAAACAGAAGTTAATAGGCACCACAATGTAGAAAGATCATGACTGACTGACTGACCTGCCCTTAAAGAAACATTCCAGGGTGACATCATCTCCCTCGAGGACAACTTGATCTTGAACAGAATGGAATACCGCTGGCTGCACATATCCACTTACTAAAGCAATATAAAAGGATATCATTTATAGATGTTGAACATTTCATAAATATGAGAAAAACAAACAGAAAAAAATTATCAGCAGTATTTATGGCATGAGACTACTCAGTAACCTGTAAACAGTACAGTTCATTACATACATACTCCAAGTCAAAATTTTACACTGTATGTCTTTTGATCTGTCTATACGTCAGTCTGTTTGTCTGCTTGCCTGCATATGTGTGTGTGTCTGTCTATGGCTGATTGTCTGTCTGTCTGTCTGTCTGTATGTGTGTGTGTGTGTGTGTGTGTGTATGTATGTATGTATGTATGGCTGTGTCTGTCAGCATAGCTGCCTGTCTGTCTGTCTGTCCCCTTTATGATTACAACTATGGGAAAGGTATTGAGATCACATGCATAAAGAAACATGACAGAATTGTCCTCCAACAACTTACATGTATTGGTATTGACAGAGAGACTAACTGCTGGACTATAGCGGAGATCTTGGCCAGCTCCTGAATTGGGATTGAGTATGTTCTTGACAACACAGTGGTAATTCCCAGCATCTGATTGTTCAACTTTAGCAAAGTACAGATTTCCATTGTTGGCCACCATTACGCGTTCATTCTCACGCACAAAGTTGGTAGATACGTCTTTATACCAATAGATTTCAAGTCCTGTAGACAAAAATATGTCTCTGGTTATTCATCAATCATACCCATGTGATTTAAACTGTAAAACACCATACCAGGGACAATGAATGGAACTGTTACAAACAGGGATAACTGAGTTGGAATAAGAACACTTGGTACAGCATGTTGTTGGAAGGATAGGGACAAATGTTAAAGCTAGACAGGAATATTGTCTGCAAAACTGTTTTGACAACACTTTTTTTCCCATTCATATTCCTAACTGGAACCGAGACAGACTTTAAAAGGCCCATGTGGAATTATTATGATATTTCAGTGAGGAATATAATTTTCTGGCACAGCTATAGGAAAAGTTCATTCTTCAGCAAATGAACAACCTTATTTATTGCATAACAGACTCAAAATTTAAAAAAAATGTTTAAAAGTGTAAATTGACTTGCAATAACAGGATTTAAACTATGAAATAAAACTGGAGTTAAATTCTCCCAAGATTGCTAGATTTTAGGAGGAAATTGTGTATCAAAAGAAACATATTTTGATATCCTTCAATTTCATATTTTGAAATCAGAAATGGAAGATTCACACAATTAATTGAAATATATCATGGAGATTTCCAATCTGACTAAAATCCAATGTAGATGTCGGCCAATCGTTCATTGCTATATTACGTCAGAGGCAATCAGGACGAAAACGTAAACATTGTACCACGAAGGTGAATTCAGGCAAAATAACGAAGGTAAACTAGCACTGAACGATTAGCCGACATCTACATCGGATTTTAATCAGAATGGGAGATTTTGAGACTGCTACCAGTCAGATGATTAGTTCAGTGCAGACTGTGACATTACATGCCTATGTACAGATCAAATTTATTTGTCATGTGACATCATGACCCAAGATGACCTTTGACCTAGGCAACTCAACTGAGAAGCCTCACCTGATAGTGCTGACCATTCCCTTATCACCTAATACATACATCATGCAATTCATCCTCCTTTATTAGTGTCAACATAAACATTTACAGTAAAAAATCAAACCATTTTACACAAATTCCGACCAACACAAAGTGTCCCTATAAAATACTCAATAACTTAAACTTGGTTACATATCACAAGATTTAGGGTTAAAGAATATTATACAGTAATAAAACATGTTTGAAACGTACAGCATGCCTTTCAAAGTCCATTGATTCAGAATATTAGTCAACTACCTGTATCACATTTTATAAAACGAAACATGATGAATACATGTTCATACTATAACTTTTTACACTTGCATTGAAGATACTAAAATAAAGAATCATTGGAGCAGTGATATAAAAGGCAGGGTACTGCTGATTCAACATGTTTTACGTACAGAACAAGGAATTCACATCATCCAAATACTGTGTCATCTTTTATTAGTAATTGTAACTACTTTTTTTACGAAGTCAACACATATAGTTTGCCAAATCAAATGAAGTAGCAATTTATGCCAAAAAATACTTTCTACATCAGCTGTAAGTTAGAAACTTAATTGACTTGGTGAGTTTCGAACAAGATGACAAAGTTGTTTGGATTGAAAAGTTACCATCACATAGACACATTGATTAGTTGATACCCTCTGACAACTTGGCATCAGAGCTTGTCAAACTATTCAAAGATGGGTTAGGGTTAGGGTTAGGGTTTTTGACAAGCTCTGATATCTCACCAACCAACCAAACCCAACCAATCCCATCATGACAATTGGCAAGAGCCAACCAAATATTTGGCCATATTTTCAGAATTGCTCACCTCCTGCTACAGTTATACATTGGGTTGACCACGACAAAATTATACATATAAAAAAAATAAAACAAACAAACAAAAAATAAACAGAGACAAACAAGAGGGATAACATTAAAACATGTGACAGTGGTAGAGCAAGCACTAGCGAGCATACACACATGACTCAGAATACTGTAATTTAAACCGGAAACATTTTCACTAAAGACTTTTTTTGCTTATTTCACTGGAAAGATATGAATGCCAAAATGTTTCCACATAGTTTTATGATTTATGTTCACTATTGTAGATCACTTTGGAGCAAAGTTTGAAAGAATTACATTGCGCACATACACAATGAATGGCTTGACAGACAGATTGGACACACTTGCATTACTATTTATACCTATCTGGTGTTACAAATTCACCATTTAAATTTTTTTTTTGAAATATGCCATTCCACACATTCAGTTTTTCTTTCCAACACACACACACACACACACACACACACACACACACACACACACACACACACACACACACACACATACACACACACACACACATGATATAATTCAATGTTTTTCTGCCTAAATTGTACATATTATGATTCAACAATTGATCACCAGGCAAGTCATAGTTTTACATTTAAATATTACCAACAGTCGTGGTCTTACCTGGATATGCTGATGGTGGTTTACATTCCAACATAAAACCAAGGTTTTCAGTTGCAGTTCGAGGTGCTTGGGCTTGTGTTGAAAATGGGTCTAAAACTATAATGAAAAGAAGAAATGATCTCAACCTACGAAGTAAAGAATTGTTTTTTTTCTGAAAAAAAATATGATTTTATATGGTGTTGACAGCAACTATCTGCCATCAATAACTAATTTTACTATATTTCAAAGGTTTGGTTTGTTAAAAGGATGGATATAATAGTGTGAGCAAACTTCCGAAAAAACAGCTAAAAGAAGTTTGCTGTCTAGTTAGAGCGCCCTCTATCAGTCAGTCAGTTGTATTAGACTGAGACTGGTCAGTTTCTTTGATGAGGGGGAGATTCAAGTCAAGAAAATATTTACATATCATCAATTTCAAATACATACTTTCATATCATTGATTTGTACCAAGAAATTAAAGAGTTTATTTTCAAGACTTGTGTTTTGTTACAGTGTCGTATATATCTGCAATGAATAAGTACAAAACAGTGTAATATTTCCTGACTATTTCTATACCCCAGTGGGATTTTCACAATTACCAAAATTCCAGCCATTCTGTACATAGAGAGAACAAGATGTGGTCTGTATAAGGTCCGCCGTGATGGGGAACCCTTACACATCAGTCAAACTCTCTCACATCGGGAGAGAAGGCTGGAGAGGGCAGAGAGACACGAAGATGGTGTTCCAGATTTGGCCAAGTCAGGGTTAAAATTGGTCATGGCCACTGTTTGTATAGCAATGCACGAAGCCATCAGAAAATGTGTAGAAAAGAAATCTGAATTTTTATAATAGCATTACAATAATGATAGACGTAGTTTGATTACTGGTAGAACAGTACTGTAAGAATTACATGGAAAGGAAAGGTATGTAACTTCATGTCTGTTATCTTTCTGCTACAATACTCAACTATTCCGGTCCTAACTTCTGACACAGAACAACTCACGAACAGTGCCCCTTATGGCCAAACCATGAAATCTTTTACCTCTCTCATAACCAGAATATGGTATATCAAAATATCAGTACAAACGTTTAGGACTAGCAAGTGAAAGTGAAGTTATCTGTGTCACATACACTTCCATCTATACTTTGGTAGAAGAAGTCACAACACCATCTAGATTGATACTTACATCCAAAGTCAAGACTAGCAACTCGACTGATGACAATACCAAACTCATTCTCAGCATAACATTGATAGTTGCCTTTGTCGACGTTAGATGTTGGCTCTGTAATGGTAAGTATTCCTTCCATCAACGTTAACCTGGTATCATCCAGGATATTAATGAGACGTCCATCTTTGTACCAAGAGTAGGTTGGTCTCGGGTAACCGTCGGCTTCACACTCTAAATATGCACTCTGCACTATGGAATCTTGATCAAAAATGGTGTCTTCTGGTTCTCGTGTTATATGTGGTCCCCTTGGAGTCTCGTCAACATCTGAAAATGAAAAAAACAAGAAGACAACTTAGCAAAACTCTGGAGACAGTTCGGGATTATTCTAAAAAGAATCTATATATAACATCACCCTTTATCTAAAAATAATTTCCTAACTCATCATTCAATGATTTCATTGTCTACATTCCTGTTACCACTCAATGTAAATACTAACAATGAATGTACACAATGATGAGTCTTTCAGTCTAAACTTTACATGAACACTAAAATAAACAGCGCCCTCTTGCAGATGTACATGGGTTAAACCTAGATAACAATGAAGACACAGTGCACTTACTACTATATACAATTTAGCAATAATCTAAAAATAAACACTACCATCATACAAATACTATTGTATGGATATATTTCATCTATTATGTCAGTTTCATACAACAAATGGATGTACATTTACAGGGTTCTTCATTCAAACTAAAACATTACAGAAAGTCTTTCACGGTTTGACTTTGGTGTCATTTTGTTTATCTCTAAGTGTCAAACAATACACAAAGCTCTGACACTGATGTCATTTGTTGTACCTAGGCCATCATAAAGTTCTTGTTTTAACATATGCTACAGTTTGTATATACCTTGGTCCCATTATCATACATGCCTGTCTGGGTGATTTAAAAAAAAAATATTTTGGCCCAAAGTGGAATATATTGTACAAGCTTAGCCTGTACAATGTACTGCCTACAACCGTATAAACTAAGTACAATCCCCAAAACTTATCTTTTGACATTAAATCCAATGCTACAAACTTCTAAAAGATATGGAAAACTTACTCTATTCACCATTTTTTAGCAGAGATTACACGAAGCACTTCAAATATGATATTGAATAGTCAGACTGTTTATCATCAATATTAGAGTCACGACTTGAATTACAAAGTGTTGTCTCTCACTCCACATATTGATTTTCTGGCACGCTATATTTACAAATATCCACAATCTAACATTGAATTTATTGAAGTCATTTATTGACGTATTTTTTTAATGAATAATACCTTAGATTCACAACATTCTGACAATATATATATAAAATATCAAGCTGATATAGAATACTGCATCTATCGACTCATATTCCCTTGGAATATATCGTACAGCTAGTAGGTGGTATCAGGTCATGTTTTTTTGTTGCTGGCATAGTTCCAGAACTAACATACAAGAAGCTGTGAGTTGCAAATATAAGTCAACTCTCTCTCTCTATCAGGACAGCTCTGTGGTATCCATGGTGACAACCAGGCTACTGATGACCCCTGACCCTACCAGCATGGCGTCTTCACTCTATCAGCTGACCTAATTTGCATTTTGCTATGAAATAATCTAGATCTACATCAAATTGTCTAAATAATTTGAAACATTATAAATATTCCAAATGAAATTTGAAATAGTAGATATTATTTTCATACAGTGATTGAAGAATAATTTCTAATAAACAAATTTTCAACTACAATGTGTGCAAAATTACCATCTATCTGAAATAATGTAATAATAATATAACATACAGGGTTCGTACACTTAAAGCAAAACAAAATTCCAGGACTTTCCAGGGGTTTTTCGTCAGTTTTCCAGGGGTATTCATATTGATTTTGGCCATTTTCCAGGGGTGTTGACACTAAAGTATATTTTTTGAATGACATCTAATTGTCTGATGTGGACGAGAAAAATCAAGAACAGTTCCCATATGTCACAAAACATTTTAAAGACAATCGACACTATGCAAGATATTGGTTTCAAAACCACGTTTACACGCTAAGATTAACGGAGAAACCTCTGTCCTACCCCCTAAGTAGCCGTTTCGTCAAGCTGGTGCATTGATCGTGTAAGATTGAGTCGCAGCATTCGTCAGTCTAATTCAGACATATCCAGAAAAATAAATCAAAAACTAAAGTTTGTCCTCGTTATTGTATGGTTTGATGTTACTAGATTTATAAGTCACCTAAAATAATTTTTTTCTTCCAAATTTTGAATAAAAACGTCATTTACGTAACGAAATTTCGAGCTATGAATAACTAAATACATTCATCGCTTGCGTCTCGATGTTTATGTACCGATGCCACGAGTTGCGGAACATCGCGATTTCAACTCAAATTTGACCATTGACGAATGTTACTGTACCGACAACATAAAACAGTAGTTATTCTTTTAGAACATGTAACACAAATACCCATTTATCGACAAAATAAAAGTCACAACCCGGAAATTCAACTGCACTTCCCTAGGCCCTAGCCCTAGCTTGTAGTATCAGTCGACTCGTGCGCCGAACTTGTAACAATTTCTAATCGAGGTTGATGATGCTTTGATACTCGCTACAGTGTTACGATAATCTTGTTAACAGACTTACTGTACATGTTACCCCGGCCGGGACTGTTACAATATCATGTCCCTGAAATGACGACTGGGAGATGTACGGAGTAGCAATATATGCAAGATCGAAAGAAACAGTGCGGCGCCCATTCAACTAATACGCACGGTCTGTGGGGCAAAGTGTCTCGTGGAACGATCGCTTGACTGTCTGGGTTCAATCGGCGTGAATTTTAATTCATCACCCAGCGTGGCGAATGACTTTGAAAATATTTTCGCGATTTCACATTTACGAGATTCAGAATCATATGAATGGGTGGCTCGAGCACGGACATGACGATCGTCAATATTAATCGATCGATTGAACATGATCATTTTCCAGGGTTTTCCAGGGGTAGGGCGCATTTTTCCAGGGTTTTCCAGGGTTTTCCAGGGAGGGTTTGAAATTCCAGGGTTTTCCAGGGTTTTCCAGGACCGTGCGAACCCTGAACATAATATGATTCCCTTTCCTCTCAATATCGGGAAATCGTCTTTATATTCTATTTAAATCTCAAAGCACAGTATGTTACATTTTGTACTCCTGTCTAGACCTACAGGTTATAGCTAGACAGACATCACATTATCATCACCTTTACAATTGTTGTTATTCAATCCGAGATACTCAAGGTCAAGGTACACAAGGTAACAACACAATATATCAACTGAAATCAATAAGTTAACATCTGAAGGATACATTTATGTGTTTTATGATTTTAAAGAAAACGGAAGGTCTCTGTATTCAAATATTCCAGAATCACTATTCACAGGAAGAGAATTACAGAAATCTGATTACCTACCAGTATTGAATTCAATGTGTAGAATTGTCGTGTTCAATTCTGTGTACTGCAAGTCAAGCTTTGTTACAACACAATAATCTGTCTATTCTGATTTCAATGTGGTTTACTTTTTATTATACAAACTACACATATATTCTAAATTACAAGTTATTTAATAATACTGATGTTCTTTTATAATTGTGTCTGTGAAACAAGATATGACTAGTATAAATTGTAAGCAAACCCAACCCTGAAACTACAACATATCCAAAGCAATTCTCTATTTTGACTAAAATAACCTATACCATGATTAACTATAAACTAAGAGATAAAACATAGTAGACAGTATGTTATGATTGAAACAATAGACAATAGGACAATTCTACAGGATGACAGATGTATGGGCAGATTATTTACAACTCAGTGTGAGTGCTGGACTGTTGTATACAGCATGGCGCAAATGGGGAAGGGTGCACAGTGTGTGCGGAATGGTTGTCCACAGCACGGCCCTAATGGGGAAGGGTGCACAGTGTGTATACACTGACGTCTACAATAATGCCAAGGAGGAGGATGTCAGTATGTGCTAAACTGCCAAATACCGGTACACTGGTACCTGGGATACCAGGGGAGGGGGTGTCAATGTGTGCAGAACTGCTGTATAACTGTAACACTAACAGTATACAGTACATGTGGCCAACAGAGGGTGGAGGTGTATGTGTGCAGAACTTCTGTATACAATGATACATAGGGTGTCACAGGGATCCAATGGGGGGGGGGGGCAGGGTCACTGTCAGGTGAGGTAATCGGCAATAACACATCTCGAAGTAGGTATGTGTGTGTATGTGGGGGGGGGTAGTCAGTGACCGTTCTCTGGCTCTGGACATTTATACGCAAACACTGTCATCATTCAACCCTTATTTCTACTATCATAGTTCACATCTAATATACAACACATGTCTAACATAAAACACCCAGTAAATGGTTTGTTTACCCTACCAGATATCAATGATATCTCACCAATAGTACATTACTGCCATTTATATGTCACTTAATCAGTGTGTCTGAAGTACTACAGATAAGTTTATCAATATTATCACCAATCCTCCCTACATCTATCTCCAAATCACACCAATATGAAAACCATATACATTTATGTACAAATCCAATATTGTGTTTTCAATCATCCAAGAACAACAACAAATACTCTTTAATTTACTGATGTGTGATAGATTATTTTCAAAACAAAGAGTACACACAAAGACAAATTATTTAGTCTCCCATATTAAACTAAGTGTGCAGAATGACCTGAATGGATGAGATGGACCAGATTAGGTCAAATTCATTGTTGACAGGACATATATCATACCATGTACTGTTTTGGTGCATCAAGCTGTTACAATGTCAATAGAAATAGAGTGTATTGTCTAGATCCAGGTCATACATTGTTCACTATAGACAGGCTAATGACAAAATGATAAAATATTGGGGTACAGCAGATGTTTAGTTTTGTTGCTGACTGACATAAAACTTAAAAGCCTTGTCCCAACCTGACAGATTCAAACTGAACGATTCAGTTTCTGTCCCCACAAGAAATCTAAGCTATAGATTTGAATTGACTAGCTCACCTTTACTTTTGTATTGGTCTAGAACTATTTTGAATCCTTCTCCATCCCACACACCCACCCACCCCCACCCCTGTTTTTTTTAACTGATTAAACTAACTCAGTTCAATCCGGTTTCAGTGCATGTTGGAACAGGACAAATGATTCTGATTCTATTTCAAACCAATTTAAAATTCCATGTACTGACACGGCTAAATCTCATATGAATATATTCAATGACAATTACATGTCATATTGGAAAAAATAGCACCAATGGCATTGTAACACAACTGTATTTGGCTGTTGCTATAGGTGTTGTCCTGTTACTAAGTATATTTGCATACATTTCTGGAACCTTTATTAACTTGCCTACCCTTCCCCCCAGTTTTTCATCTTTGCAATATAAACTATCATTTACATGTAACTGTTGCTATGGGTGTGGTCCTGTTGCTAGGCATATCTGTAATCACTTACCTACCCATCCGTTATCTTTGTAATATATTTATGCATCATTTCACTGTTGCTAAGGGCATGGTCATGGTTGATAGGGCCAATTGTGTCAAAATGTTTTCAACAATAACTGCAGAATAACACCGTCAGAAACATCCCTACCAAGTTTCAACCCCATTCACCACACAGTTTCAAGATATAAGTTTTTTTTACTTAATTTGCATATCATTGATGGGATCATCATGTTGTGAATACAGCTTCATCGACACATGCCCACATGCATCTCCATTAAATTTCAGCCCAATCTGCTCAGTAATTTTGGAATTATATATTTCTAACCAAAAAGACACATTTTTGGTCTAATTTGCATATCACTAATGGGATCATGTCATGAACAATTCATAATCTCAACACCCCTAAGAATGCTCCCATCAAATTTCAGACCAATCTGCCAAGTAGTTGAATTGGTACTACAAGTCAATTATGTATACATTTTGGTAGTCTACTGACTATCAATGGCTTCCAAACTGGGGAGAGAGATTTGAGATTTGACACATGGATAGCCTCTAGACTGACATTTTGGTATCAGTAAACACCGGAAGTTTTAACCTACAAAGTATGAAGTATCGCTACAGGAAAGGACTCGTAATATCAAATATTTGGCTCCTTTAGAGTGAACAAATCTGACAGCCATCACCATACTAACTATTCATCATATTTTACACAGAATGTGTGACATGCAAATATAAATTACAGAGCTAAAATTATTTACACTGGATTTATACCATCTGTATTTGCTTTTAAATTATCAAAACACATTTCAACCAACAATTACATAAAGCATAAATCTAATTGAAACATTTTTAGGTTTAATTTATTTCTCACATTTCAATATGTATATCAAAAAAGAAATTCGTTGCAAGTGTTAATTTGCCCTCAGATATTACACTCTAGCACCAAATAATGGTTTTTTTTATTAGTAATATTGAGTTCGGAGCCAGTGAATTTTAATATACAATGGAAAAGATGTATTTTCACCCTGAAGGTAGAGATATCGTACATTATATTATACCAGTATATTGATGGTGGAAATCGAGGGATCTGATTGGTCTAGACATCGAACTAGCGCGTCTAAAACAAGTGATAATGCACTGCTGGTACGATAATGCACTGCTGGCACGCGTCCAAATTTTGTTCGTCTACGAGCGTTGAGTTGTAGTCCGCCGTGATACTGATAGTGAACTCTTCGAATTGTCAGAGGAGGATTTTCTCTCAATGAGACAATATTTTATGAGAAATTATGAAGGAAATTTCGAAAGCAACCCAGTCATCGCGTATTTGTTCAAATCATCGCCTACTACATGTACTAAGGTCAAGGTGCTAGGCATGCACGAGATCGGTCCCAGCCTCGGCGCGGCACGGCTAGCTGGAGTGGAAACATTGGTGAGCTGTCCTGTCCTGTCATAAAAATGAAGCAAGTGAAAGAGGTTACACTGGCCGACTTACCATTAATCTAAATAGAAATTTGTCTGGGATCCCGTCCTAAATCTGCTGAGGTAACTTCCAGTAATATAAATACATTGTAAATATCAACCTGTCTATCACTTCACCGAGTCACGAATTCGGCCGGGAGCGATCGAAGCGAGTCACGAATTCGGCCGGGTGCGATCGAATAAACCACTTCAAGTTTATACCTTGAGTCAAACAGGTTGTTTATTCATCACTGTGCACTTTTAATGAGCCGATCAATGTACAGATTATCCCTAGAAACGACGAGCAGATAAAATAAATCCAGTTGCTGCACGACGTTCACATTATTGAGGCCAAGATCAGCTGTCTTGAAAAGCAGCGTTATTGTTATGCAAATTAGACACAGAGGCGCATACTATGAAACGCGAAAACGTTAGTTCTTATCTTGTTTCCGATATTATCAATATACTAGTATAATATAATAGCGATAAACCACCCCCTGGGGAAGGTATACCATCCCCAGGGGGTGGTTTATTGCTTAAATATAAACTAAAAGAAATACTTTATCATGAGGCATTGACTTTGGCAGTGTATTATTAATGAATCTAAAGCAACAGTAACTATAACAACAACTATAATTGAAAGAAAGTGTTTATGTTGGCTTTGTATTTTCTATCACTTCTGTAGATTGATAAAAATCGCACAGACATGAGTATCAATGTTTGATATAGTGTGGTATGAATTACAGACACATGAGAAACACAAGACACCATTATCATACAGAGGACGCCAAGGGAAACATAATATTAGATGAAATCAGAAAATGATGAGATGAAATGTTAACAGTTGTAAACTACTGGAGCAGTGACTCAAGACATCATTATCTCACAAAGGGGGCTCCACGGGAAACATAATATTAGATGTAATGTTAACAGGTCTATACTAAAGGAGCAGTAACTCAACAACACAGCTCATAAAAATTAAATATTTTATACAGTTACCATGGAAATACACAGTAGACATACAAAACATTATATTTAGAATGATGAATTGTCGACAGTGCTATGCTACTGGAGCAGTAACTCAATTCTGTGACTCCTAAATTAAATGTTACCATGGAAATAACAGACACACAAAACAAAATAACGTGAAATGTCAACAGGTCTATACTGTAGCAGTATGTCAGCTTAATAACACCTTAAGTATGCTGTAACATTATCCTGGAAATATTACATTATGTTTACAAAACATAATTTACATTCGAGGGAAATCGTGAAATTCTGACTTCTCACATATCATGGTTCCTATAAGTATGCTCCTGTAGCAGTATGGCAGCTCAACGACACTTTAAATATATGTTATAACGTTACCATAGCAATACAAAATAGACTAACAAAACATAATTTAGATTTTTAAATTTTAACAGGGAAATTTTTGAAAAATTGACTATCTACACATCATATGGACTAATTATGTAATTTAATATTCTTACCAGCAAGGCAGGCAATGACAGATGTCAAAACTACTGCAATCTTTACCCATGCCATTTTGACCATATACAGGTTCTTGTCAACCTGAAAAGGAAGGAAACACATATCAAATATTAATAATGTTGATAGAGTAGTAAGTAACACAAACGTACATGAAGAAATAGACTGACCCTAACATATTCAATAAATGATGCATTTACATACATAGACTAAAAATAGACCAAGGTCTATCTGTGCCACAAATACATCAGTTATGACCCTACCACTATTTCTGGTAAATTAAAGCATTCTAAATTCGAAAGCTTAGGGAGAAATTGTTTTCAATCTTTTAAGCTGACAGATATAATTGAAGTCACTTAAGGGGGCCTTGTCACCACACTCCAGACTTGTTTACCAACATAATACAAAAACCTGATACATTTTTCCACGCTCAGTAAAGGAAAATATTGGGAATATGACATTAGAATGGAGAAAAATATTTGGGAATTTGACATCAAAATAAAGGAAAATATTGGGAATAATCTAATAACATATGCATATTTTAAAACTATACAATTTCAAGAATCTCTATATTGAATATTTTACTAAGTTTCAGTATTCACTATACAGGTAATGGTATGTTATTTACAAGCACACATAATGAGATAATTCTTGGGGCATTCAGACTTACCCTCTTAAAAATTGCTAGCTAGGACTCAGAATTTATAGTAGTAGTCCAGGACACATAAACTACTGAACATCATATCTAGACTACCAAATTAATAGTAGATCAGGACACATTGACTACTAAACACTGTCCTAGACTACCAAGTTTATAAGGCAGTGGTAGGCTATTAGACCAATGGAAATCAACAGAAAATTATAACTGAAATAGTTGACTTGGCTAAATCTGACTGGCAGTAGTCCAGGACTATAGACTACTGAACATCTGATCACTATCTCTTGATTTTCAAATATACAAAGCAGCCAGTTTCACCACTGGAAATCAACAGAAAAATGTAGCTGAAATAGTTGACGTGGCCATTAAAATCTGAACAAATTGCTACAAGTCCTGTTTGTCCACAGATTAAATATATTGGATACACTGTGCAATGACTTTTTCTCATTTTAAACATTATATAGATATCTAAAATACTTTGTGAAATGCAAACTTAACTAGTTATATATTAACTGCCACTCATCACTTAGTTGATGCAACATTCTAATCACACATTAACAGTTACTGACAGATGATGATGAGTAACAATTAACAACGCAAAACAGTAAGATGTATCTTTACAAATAAATTCAAACTTTGTACTGCCCCAAAATACTTGGATAAATCCTAGCTTTCGACGCAAGTCTTCAGGTCTAACTCAGGGATGTGAGGTCAAGCATTGTTGCAATCAGAACATTAGAACCATCGCTAAACAGAGACGCGGGCCGATACACTTTATCACCTGTCTGGGACAATATTCTGAGGGCACATATGCGTAACCAATGTGTGACTTCACATCCCTGAAGAAGAGACCTGGGGAGTCAGTATCTTGGTGAAGTACAAAGTTTTAATTTATTTGTAACTATGCACCTGCACAGACGAGTCTTCATCATAATAGCAACATGTATCATTAGTGTATACTAGCCTCATATATGTAACACAGACAGACAAACAAAAACATGTACAGACCAAAACGCAACACAAACGACAGGATTTCTTTGGAAGTCATACATCAGATCATTACATCCACATTTGCTTGTTCAGCAATTCAATTTCAAACCAGTTTTACCCCTCAGGCGTCTAGGTCACTTTGATGTGCCACTGAAACACAACAATTTCTGGTGACACAGCAACATTTGACGTTATCCGATCACTTACTGATGACAAATGTGCCCTCTGGGCACTACTCACGCAAAACAATTTCTTGTGATCCACCATAATAATAAGGTGTTCCCCTTTCCCTTACTTGTGAAACCCCATTTTTATCATTTTGACCGACATCAAAAATATATGTCGATGGAATACTGGTATAAAACATAAAAATGACACAATGTTCTACATACACGTTGGTAAAACCTATTCACTGATGACTGACAAGAGTATTGTTGCCACCCAATTATTTATGTACAAGAAACATGTCATGTTAACCCTGCATATCACACTATACTACTATGTACTAGCAGCTTGGTTCATGTAGAGTTCAGTGACGGAGCTGAAATTACATTTTCTAATTTAGTTTTTGACTTCAAAGATGTCGGCGCTTACAGGGCTATCTAATAAAGTACTTGATACACACCACTGCTAGCGTCACCAGTATCAAATGATTTCTTTCAAAAGGTCATCGTCTTGTCGTCTAAGGAAGAACAACAGTCTCTGCCTTTTAACATCGACTCTATCAATTCTTCTGTCTGCATAAATAGGTTTAATAGTTAATGTGATATTTCACTAAATTTCTTCTAGGAATTAGGATAAATATTTGCTACACCTGTAGGACACATGGATATTTCTACTTAACAGTTACACGAACGCCAAACCCTGTGTACCATAGTTGTCATGCAGTCTGACATTGCTATTATATTAATCTGGCATTAGATTCACAATAATACTGGTGTACACTACAGTGACTTTCACAATGTATTTTATGATCATAGCGATATCCCATAATTACCAGTAAACCAAACACAAACCTACATGTATATCGGTACAACAGCCCTTTTATGAATTTCTCAACTTTGTAGGGAACATACAATCCATTTCATCCTTTGTACACACATAGGATTAAAGCATTCACATTGCAACCTCTACCCTACCAGGTCCCCAAATTTTACAGCTACGTTGACTGAGGCACAATCGTGGTTCAAATCTTGCACAAAAAATTGAGTCATTAGAAACAAATGGCAGCAGCAAGACTAAAGCCAACAATGTGCAGATTCTAAGCCTGCCATTCTAACTATTCTGATTTTGTTTGTTACGTACAACTTACATGTGACTTACATCTAGAGGTTTCAGCCTGCCATTCTAGCCACTCCGATTTTGATTGTTACGACTTACAAGTGACATACCTCTAAGGAAATTCTGTATAATCAAACTGTTAATATCAAAAATATCTTTCATTCAAAAAATAGCACACACAAAAGCTACCTAATGAAAAGTTGTTACATAGCACAGGTCATGAAATGTTTAAAACCATACCTTCAACTGAGCTGCATTGGCAATTGACAAGTCACCCCTACAAATTTACTAACAATGAACTCTTACAAATAAAAAGTCTGATGTCAAAGACATCCTTATATATAAGGGTGAGGTTTTTTTTTTTTTGTTTCTCATCTCCAATGGAATAGTCAGGCGGGTCGGGCGGGCGAAATAAAAAAAAAAGGGGGGCAAGAAAAAAAAATGTATTTTTTCAGTTCTATTCTCTGTCCTTTCTGTCCTGTTAGTCTCTATACAACTTCATTTCTCTTCTCTTTATTGAATTCCTTGTTACAAGTCTCTTTCCTTCATTTTAGCAAGGTTGACAAGTCCGTAGAACAACTTTGTAAGAAGATGATTGAATACTTATCATCCTGATGGGTGTATATCTGTAGCCATGAACTATTGTGTGATTTTATCAGGAGTACTAATACATTCGTCCTATTAATCAAACTGGCATTGCCATCGCTAACAATGTTTTCAAGTTATCCAATTTGAACTTTAGTATGTAACTTTTTGAAACATTTACGTGATTGTCATCAGTGTGCTAGATGAATTTTCATTTATATAAACCATTACTTCTATGAAACATTTTTCTTCAGTGTGAACTTGTCAAAATAATCCACCAGATAACATGTAAACATTTCTAGAACTCAGAACCCCTTTGGGATTTACTGTTTAAAAGTTTAAAAGGGTTGGGTGGGTGGGTGGGTGAGAGGGGGGGGGGGGGGGGGTTAGACGGCGGTGTTCTGCCAAGGTTTCCAACAAGTGGGGACACAGGCCCCTTGGTTCCAAAAAGTGGTGTCATTTGACAGGGAGTGGGGTCAATTATTATTGTCTATGAAATATTCATATAAATTATCTCAGACCACTATAGAGATACTGTGGTCTGAGATATTCCATTACGTATAGACTATTACCTAACTACATAAAAAAATTCCATTCATAATAACAGTTCCCAGTAAGCTATTTTTTGAAAATTGTGTACAACATTACACCTTAGAAAAAGAAGGCAATTAAGATTATGTAATTTTAAGTATATATATATATATATATATATATATATATATATATATATATATATATATATATATATATATATATATATATATATATATATATATATATACTTATATATATAAATGATATATTTTTTAGAAAGATTGGACAGCCAGGTAGTCACAATTTTTAATCTGAATATCAATGAATAGCAGTGCTCAAATCTATAATTCCCTTTTTTCAGACAAGGACAAAGAACAACTTCAAAATAAGTCACAGTGAACATATGATTGAATAAAAACTTTGAGAAATCCTAAACTTGTAACCACTTGTTTCATTTTTAAAATTGTTAGTACACTGCTGTGCTTATCATTCCCTCTTCAAATTCATGACATTTTGAAGAAAAAAAATCCCTGACTTTAAAAAGTACCAAATGTGAACGAAAAACTTACAAATAATAGTCAAACAAACTTTAAAATAATTTATTTTTTATTAATTAACCGTTACTGGCTGTGTATCATGATTTGGTCCTGCTATATCAAATGACAGCATAGTTACGTACCGTAATAAAACTTGCAATGATACGGAAAGCTGACATTAGGTGTCCTTGAAACTCAGAACTTGAATCTTTAACTAAAACTATCAACGAAGTCAAAGTTGGGATGCTCTGTAAATATTACATTAATTTTTTTCTGATTTGCACAACAAGTTCGTTCTTCATGTCTGACCGGGCGCACATGCATCGGCCGTCTGTAGTGGCCATGCCAGTGATTACGCATTGATTCAGTGCCCAACATTCACATGTGTCACTAGCACTGTCAACATCATGCAACACGATCCCCTAACACAGCTTTTTCGGAATCAAAATACACATGTACTCATTTAATTTAACCCATCAACAAATGAAAATCACAACCTCTCCCATAAATTTGGTTCACGAAGGCTTCTGAGCTGTGGCATGGCAGATAGATGTTCCGGAAGCAAGTTCAGTGTTTCGCACACGTCAGTGATTAGGTCAGAGGTCACGACAGTGACAGTAGACAAAACATGTGACGAGAGACGTCCATTTCGACGTCTCATCTAATCCCTCTAATGTTTTAATTTGTAGATTAAGTTTATCAAAGTTGATCTTTTTGTGGCATTTTTTATGTTAACAATAGAACTGCGCGTTGTCACTGTATCTTATATGATGTCAACAAAACTTTCCCTTACGCAGTCAGTATACTTCTTGTGGGATTCATGTCACGTCGAGTCAGAGCCTGGCCTGGTCCGACCGTGGACTTAGATAATTTTGATGTCTGCCATAAAATGAATGCGCCAAAGCGGCGCAAGGTGGGAAAATTATTGCTTCATTTGTAATTTTAGGGGGCCAATGTCGCAAGGTCGTGGCCTCGGCAGAACTGGCCTAAGACGCCATGGGGAACCTTACAATTTTGCTGTGCTCAGGGGTCGGTCGGAAATAAAAAAACTTTTTTTTTCTGATGTCGGAGCTGCAAATTAGGGTCGGTCGGGAGATGAGAAACAGAAAAATAAAAAGGTCCGCCCTAACAGACATGTGTGTGTATGAAAGTGAAACAATGTTTAAACCAGGTACAAACAAACCAACTATTAATTGTCAGAACACACCAATGTGCAACCATGATGTGAAAATGATGTCATGCCATTGTTAGTGGTATTGACAATTTAAATGACTGTATGAATACAAAATACCATTCCCATGGTGTCATCCTATAGATAGCTGCTCTCCTTTGGGGGCAATAGTGTCTACAAAGTTCACATAGTATTCTATAGATAGTTCTTTCCCCATGTATGGGGGATAATAGTTAGTATTTGTATTTCACTAGACATAGCATACCAGTAGTTATTAGCTCACCCCATTGGTACTTTACATAACATGGTTATTACCTCACTGCATACACTACTATGTTTGTCATATCATATCTATCATTAGTATGACTTATTTTAACTATTAAACTGTCTTGGTAAATAGAAAAGTTATTCCATTCTTTTGTAACAAATCTCCTGAGAAAACATTTCCTTTCAAATACTTTATTTCTGTCACTAATACATTTTCTGTTTTTAAAGTAAATTTTTGATCCCGAAGGTAAAGGTCACCATGTTAATATAGATTTCTTTCTTCAAAATCTCACACAAAACAGAGTATTGAAACTAATTTCATTTTTGGGTTGATTTATGACAAAACTTTTAAACCACAGGTTTTGATAAGGAACTGGTGACATCAAATAGTTGGGGTTTTTTTTAAACACACTTGACAGATTACATGGATTATACATAACCACAATGTCTTAATTCAAAAGAACAAGGATGTTAGAAGTCCTTGGAGGTTCATACTTCTTCAGTAATCATCAGGTAACAACAATGTCAATGTGTACACATCCCCTGTAATTGAAATGGTCACAGAGGCAATTCAAACACAGATGACAGTACAATGTACATAAATGAAAAAGGATTACATGGTGATAGTAGATAACCAGCACCATTAGAACTGATAATGTCAAGTACCATTAATATCATATACATACAGACAAGTCTGTTAATATTGTCATCAGTCACTTGTGGTAAGTTACCTTTGTGAAATTTACAGCTACACATAGCTACCAACTTACTAACTTACATGGATTCTGATCTCCATATTGTTTTAATGGTTTCTGGTGACACCATTATACCAACTAACTTTAATACATGACTTCTGATGTCCTCATTTTTTTAATGGTTTCTAGTGATATTAAAAACTACTATAACTAACTTGTCAGAGATATGGCTGTCCATGGATTGACATACAATGTATACACAAACAGACATGGGTCATTTGTATAACCACTCCTGGACTGTAATGACCAGGGCCTAATATATTTATTATATATTTATTATGTAAAATCCCCATCAAAAGACATAAAGTATGGGTTTTTATTATCAAGTGAATAATTCAAATAATAAACAATACAACTAATAGCCGGTATAACATGATATTTTATAGGTACTGTACCATACTATGTCTAGCCCAAGATAGGAAGAATTCTGAATACTAAAAACCCCTGAATACTATAAATTCTTAGAGACTGACGTCACATCAATTCATATCATTTATGACTAATCATATCAAGTGTTCTACAGCTTCTACAGTGACGTATGATGATAAATATCACCATTTGTGCAGGAGAGGGGAGGGGGTCAAATTATAGATATTAATAGTAAATATATGAGAAGCTTTTTATGACCAGTTGGTAAAATATAATCAAGTATGATTAATCTGAATATACAAACACGGTGTGGTATACTTTGCAATAAATTTTTTGTCTACAAATAATACATCAATTTTAAAAGTTTATTTTTCTACACAGTGATGGATGACACCAACTTAAAAAAGGTCATTTTGCTACAATTTATATACCTGCAAATACCACAACAGTATTTTACTATTCCCTGGTGACAAACAGTTGAAATTATAGTGAAATGTACAGAATTTTGTCCAAAAAATATGAAATCATATGAAATCCACAAAATAGAATTAATAATAATAATAATCTTTATTTATACTGGATAATTCTTTAAGCATAAACACTTGTCTCCCAAGAAGTCCAATGAGGGCCATACCTCAGGGGTTCAGTGTTAATGCAGGAGGAAATCAGAGTACCCGGGGAAAACCTGTGTTGTTCGGTAGAGTCAAACTGAACCCTGAATGGGGTTCGAATCCCGACCGCAGTGGTAAGAGGCAAGTGGTTTAACCACTCAGCCACTGACAACCGTTAATTGACTGAAATGACCAAAAAAGAATTCAAGTGAAATATTCCCATAAGATGTACCAGAGTCTAAAGGAGATGCTGGTAAAATACGTAGAGACCAGTCATATGAAAAACCCACACACTAACCGGGGAACAAAGTACAAAGTACAATGAAATGAAACTGTTATATCATTGTCAATTGTTTTTTTCATCTAAATATAGTTATGATTCACATATTGCATGGTCTGCTAGTTTCTATCAATATATCATGCGAATTATTTTTATGCTAGACAAGATATAAAATTGTTATTCTTTTATCAAAATATTCGAACTTCAACATGTTTCCTAAACTACTTCATCCTGGAAGGTAATAATTAATTCTTGTACCACTACCAAGGCTTCTAATCACTTACAAGTAGTGAACCTTTTGCATGTTCAGGCCGACAGGATTTGTTAAACTCTGTTTGCTGTCATCACTCAATATGTAGCTACTACATTTACAATCCATGTCATTCATGTCACAAAAAATTAATTCTGTTCACCTTTCATGTAAAAAAAAAAAATTTCTAAAAAGGAAGTCATTCTGCACGATTTCTGATTCTAAAACAGCCAAAGTGTTCCATCCCAGGAGATGGTGATGGATCTCTGTCGACAACACTGATTATCTAGATAACCCAAACGATAAATTCCAGTATTATGTACTATTTATGTATCCAGAAATTCATCAATCATGTCTTTCTAATAAAGGTTAATTGATAACTCAACCTCAGTCTTTTTTTTTGAAATATATCCATCAGAGATATTTAGTGTCCATATTACATGTCTCTGGTTGTCATAATTGGAGACATCAAATCATGGTTGTCTCTCAGTCTGAACTGATGACTACACACAATTAGTATTCTCCATGGCTGATCTGAATCTAATAGTTGGATACATCGGGGTAATTGACACAGGAAGAAAGACCATCCCTTGTGTTTACAATGAAGGGATTCCACCTGGAAACTGCCATCTATATTACCATTATCACAAACTGTGCTCATTCAGTTGAATGATTACCTTTTGATCTCACAAAGCTGACGCTGAATTAATGATAATATGTACTTAGAATACAAATATTCACAGTCAGCATTTTTCAAAGGTACGTAGAATTGATATTTTTGCTAAAGTTTTAAAACCCTGATGATGAAAGTGAGAATTGAAGTACGTACACATGTACATCTATTTGTGTCATTAAAACATGATTTGATTAAAAGCAGTTTGCACTTGATAATTCTGGATAAAATTTTGCACTGGCAAAGTTGATTCATACACTTTTGGACTGAGTTGAGTCCCTGGTCATATGATCCTCAGATGACGTAGGCGGACACTATAATAACCTGTCATCGATCTGGAACTAGATACCCTGCAGCAGAGTGAGAGGGCCAGGACAGCAACGATCTTCAAAAGAATCATCGAAAAGATCATGTGATCAGGTACTCGACTGACTCTGAAAAAGACAGCTTATGATCCAGAGTTATCAAGTTTAAACTAAATCAGTAATAAATTTTGTAAATTGCATACAGTTTCATGTTTTATTATTACCTTCATTTCTTGGAAGCCAAATAAAATGGCAATAATTTACCTACTTCCCTAAGAATGTACCAACATTACCGTCTCTAGTTGACAAAATGCAATTTGTGAACTTCCAACTTTGTATTTCATAAGGTACACACTACGAACTTTCAATTTGTAAAATATATTAAAACTGTCTTTTTAGATGCACTAAGGTAGCAAGGGTCATGATACATACAAATACATAAAGACTTTGAGGCCTGCTGATTTTCAAAATTACCAATATTGAACACATAGCAGATACATTGATGTATTCAACATGGCCAACGTACCAAGGAATCAGTTGAGGAGCTACGTATTCAAATGAGATTCAGTTTTCTCCGATAACAATCAGTTGTACAGATATACAGACAAAGAAGGTAAGTCTGGAAAAGTTGTTTTTTACTGTAAATTCATTAAATGAAGAATGACAAAAATATAGTTCACAGTGAAACTGAAGGGATTCCACTGTCATATCACTTTTTGAGTACTTGTACTTTGATATGAATCTTGAAATTCATTCCATGTCCTACATGTATTATTCTCTTCTCCTGTGCAAACATATATTAACTTTGATGTCAATGTATTTGGCGTATAAAATAGTGAATGTTAATTGTAAGAATCCTACTACATAAAATAGTGACTTTAATTGTACAGATCCCATGGGTCAACTTAGAGTCATTTAACATTGTCAACTCCAAATAAATCCTACGGGCCTACTTGTAAAAGTATTTTAATTTGTCAATCTGGAAGTACCAGTAGTACAGTTGGTGTCTGTCTTGTAATGTATATCTACTTTACGCAGAGTGAACTACAAATCATCCAGTGTTTTCTCATTCCTGTCATCAGTGACAGAGTAACAATCTCCAGCTGGTTTTCCAATTGCCACTGAACCTATTGCCCACAAATCACTCATTTGCTGGAGAATTGTAGAAAGTCTATTCTACTCCACATGAACGGTAATGTCAGCTGAAATAAATATATATATATATTCTAGCATAGTTTTCCTTTGGTTCAGTGTTTTTGTTAAAGGAATGTACACAGTAAAATCTATCTGAGATCAACGGACAATTTACCATGATATCCCACCCAAATTATGGTATGGAAAGCATTGCAACTTTTTACCAGATTTCTATCCTCCGTTACAAAGGTTTCCAGACCTAAAAGCAAAAATATTGGTTGCGTGTTTTATCTTAAAGTTCACAAAATATACCAAGTTTAGTTTGTTTATATTAAGATAGTTCTATATAGACTAAACTTTCCACTTCCCTATTCATTTCAGCAGTAATTCTGTTTTGCTCAACTTCTAATTTTTTGTATACAAACAAATACCCCCCTCCTCACCTCCCCCACCCCCCATTTAAAGCTGCACTAGCTGTAACTGAAGTATTATTTTTTCGATTAGTTATAAAAATTTTAAAGTACCAATAATTAGAAATTGTACATGTTAATTACAGGTCAATAAAAATCATAGTTTATTTCAGGGTATTAATATGGGCCACCAACCCAAAATATTAATACAATTATTGTATTAATATTTTGGGTTGGTGGCCCATATTGAATATACATTATACATTCAGGGGCACAAATAGTTCCATAGTGTCTATAAAATATACTATGGTGGAACAAATCAAAGTAAACTAGAGAGTACAACAAATATTAAATAAATTTACAAACAGTTACAATTATTCGTCTTTTTACTTTAAAGGCGTGAAACTAAAATAAAGCTAGATTCCTAGTAAGTACGTCAACCCTCAATTCCGTCAATTGTTTAATTTATAAAAAGAGGCTTTAAGTTGTACAGTAACAAGTTGATATCATGATCACATTGGGAGCATTGTCTTTTGGGTGTGGACCCAAAATCAATTTGATTGGATTTATTGTACTATATTATGAGTAAGCTGCAAAAATACATTCTATACTGTTCAGGGTATATGATATGAGTAAATTATTATTTATATACCAAAATACTTTCCAAAAAAATGTTCCAGCTGCAGCCAGTGAAGGCTGAATTTCCTTGCAGAAGTATATGAATAATCAGAATATATGAGATAATATCATTGGTTACAATATGCAGTACAACAAAACAAGGAATTTGTGAATATGTATTTCATGGCAAATATACTAGATTAGTGAACAGCTAGCTTACAATTTGATTATAGACATTGAAATCAAATATTCAAAATGCAATACAAATAGAAGTACATGTGTAACCATAAACAGAAGTGAGAAATTTCTCTCCACTTGTCTATGATAGATCATTGCCTGTCTGTTATATTGAAACCATACATGTGTTATTGAAACCAATTGTTAATTATACCTGAATCTGAGTACATTTTGAAAAAGTATTGACATTCCACTGGCCTGACAAATGTACAATATTATTGACTCCTACATATACCCATATTGTTACTGTATTTAATTATGTATTGTTTTGTTATTGAATGTCCATGGAAAAGTAACTAAGTAAAATTTAAAACATTTCATTCAGTTTCACAAACTCTGATCTCTGTCGACTGACACCACCCATCCGCACCTGAGCTGTGAGTCCATCGACATGGTGAGTCAGAACATGGTTGGCGTTCCATGAAACCATACAACACAGTATGTCGATTGCATTGCACTGTATTATTGAAGTAGCTTCCTTCAAGTTCAACCACCATGATTGAACAGTACATGGTTGTTTTATATATTGTCTTTACGTAGTTCAGTATTACTTGTCTCTTTGTGAAGAAAATTACAATTCACCCCATTTCTGGATAACAGTAACTAAATTATGAATCAACATTGAACAAAAGCGATCGTAATTTGTAACACAATTTTTGAAACGTTAGAGTGGTTCACCAGGTAGCATTACGTTTGAAGCCAGGAAATTACATTGATTCTATAATAATAGAATTTCCTCTACGATCTACTGTTGCAATATGACGCCATCGCGGAATAACTAAATCTTTTAAACCTTTTGGGTTTTTTTTACAATGTAACGATAATCATATAATTCACAAAACAAAACAATCCAATGGAATTCCGAAAAGCCAAAAGGGTAGCCATTTTGATTTCACCTCCAGGTGCGCGGCGACCTCGATTTTTATGCGTGAACATGTAACACACGCAAACACCACTGCTCCTTTGCAGAAACGTTACACGAATTTAAGCAGACACTCGACTCTGCAGAATAACAAGCTCCTAAATTCACATTGAGTTTGTCTTATCTTACTACTAACGCACACGTTTACATTGTCGTTCACCACCAGACGAGTTATGGAGGCGCTGCCTAGCTTGCCTTGACAGTGAAAGGTTTACAACAGTTAGTCTGGCAGATTTACGACACCCAGAGTGTCAATCGCACGATTTAATCAAATATTAACAACACTGTCTAACTTTGCAGAAACTAACCCTCCTCTTAAAACCTTTGACCATTCGATAAGGAAACGAAAGAAAAACAGTAACCGTGTGTACTAACCTTAGTTGCAGCTGGGCGCCTAGCCTGGTGGTGTCAGAAGAGATGAAACGGCAGCCACGCCGTAATTTCACCCCATATAAGGAAGTACCGTTTCCTTATAAGGTAAAAAAACACATTCACTCAAATAGGTCATGAATATGTACAAGCCTGACCTCTACACCTTTTTACCTGTTTATCAAGTTAGGCGAACTATAACAATGGATCGAACCATTTCGTACTGTGTTACAACCGGTATTATCATAACGAAACAAAAACAATCAGCCTACCTATTATGGTCTTCTTTTGAAGTTAGTAAAACAGATTCATCTGTGTACCGGAAAGGTCGGTTTGTCGGTTGTCGGTTGACGGTAGTGCGCTTGGAGGGAAGTTTAGCGAGACAAGCTTAGCATCTAGAATCACAGTGTGACTGTATATGTCCTGGGTCCATAAAGCCAACGATTTTTAAAACCTTTTTTTTTCTTCTTCTTCACATTTCACGATTCCAAGAGGCTGTGGTCAGAATTTACAGGAAGGGAGTTATTTATGAAAAGTATCTTCCAAGACCCTCTACAATTTCAGAATATATCTTGCTCAATCATCCATTTTTCAAGTTTATGATTGTATTACAGCCCTCCGTCATCCAATTCAAAGTAGCCAACACGAAATTTAAAACGGATTTCATTGGACGCCTCGCTAATATGTGAACATAGAGTGATGTAAGTGCAAACATTGCTCATGACACGGTTCTAAATATTAGGCATACAGCTATATGTATATACATGTATATGTGTATGATGCTCTCTGTAAACCACAACATCATCATGACCATAGCCTGTACTTGATGATGCGTAAAGTAAACAAAATATCGACAAACAGACAATTTGTGGTCGTACACTATTTTTATTTGTTCGTTCGTTCGTTCATTTGTTTGTTTGTTTTATTTACGGATTTGTTTGTTTATCTAATTATTTATTGTTTGTCGATTGATTGATTGTTTGTTTGTTTGTTTGTTTGTTTGTTTGTTTGTTTGTTTTAAACTAAGAGAACCAAGTGATGCCCCAAGTGACAGGTTTTTTCTAAATAGCAAAAAAAAATTTAAAGTAGAAAAGAAAAATACGATCAAACATGAAAAAATACCCATAGTGTTTAAAGCTTATTAAAAATTAGACGACCGCAGAGCTCCTCCAACGTTGAGTGTGGGCGGTTAATGAATATATATGGTCATGGTAAAATGAAAAATCTGAAATTGTAATAAATCAAATATTATTTCAGCATTGCAGTGGCTATAGTTTAATTAAACCAGTGTTTAATTAAAAATAACACTTTCTGATTCATAAGAATAGAATATTTAAAGTAAACATCCAATGCAGATGTCAGGACTTTAATTAAATTCCATTTTATTGAAATCGGCGCCTTTTAATTCGCCAACAACAGTAGATGGGAATTATGACACAAAACCGCATATAAAGTCTCTTTCGATGTAGTAAGGCTTTGACCGATAAACTTCTTGTGAAAATTGCACAAGTCGAGGAACTCATGGATACACTCATTTGGAAGTAGGTTACAGATAAACGAAAACAATAAATTCGTCCAACGTTTACCATTGACAGATATGATGAGAAATATTATTCAAGGTGTACTGCTATGCTGCAATTTCTTCACTATTTTAAACACTAATCACTGAAACATAAAAGTGTCTGTAAAATTTAGAAAGGTATCAAAGTTCTAGTTGAAAACAGAATATATCAACAGACAGGGAACTGAATAGATGTGTTAATATTTTCAACTAGTTTATGCAAGGAACTCGTTTTCTATTTTTATACATATATATATAATATCGTTACAGACTCATGAGAATATTAGATTCTAAGTTTAAGGTTCGAATTTACAGAGGCAGATAGAGGAGTTATAATATTCTAATTTTACATTTTAAAAAAAAAAGTGTTTTTGAGGCTGTCCTCAGCACTTCCGTCTTGCTACAATTCCTGAAGCCTTTAGTCTAGTGCTATCCATACCCTTCATCGCATTTTTCAGATCGTTCTTTCTTGGTTTAAAGAGACCAAGCTGTCATCCAAACCAAAGAAATGTGGTTATACTCATCCTAAACTTGGAAGAGAGATAAAATATCGTCATTACAGGTTTCTTAGAATCAATGTCATTCTTAGGCCACTTGGCTCTTCCAGTCCTCAAGAAACCCCTGCCTAATTTAAAGGTTTTAATTTTATATCTTTATGACAGCTGTACGTCTCCCGGGTTTAGTTAAAGACCAACCAATATTAAGAGCTTACAAACTGCATAAGTTCCTTATTCGATAAAAATTAGTACTTTCAATAATTTCTTTATGATATTATGCAATGATCATTTCAAGTTTAAAATACCTCTAAAAATATGTTTGCATTAAATACATGTCACGTGGTATGGACTACATACAGTGGACACTCTTCATGTGATATTCTCCCTAGGGCACTAGTACTAGCAGAGAGGTCGCTATTATTTATTAAACAGCCTTTTTGTGAAATATAAGTACTCCTCCAACACCAGCCATTATAGTCGGCAACGCAGTCAAGCAGACCATGGGCTAACATTTTATAATTAAACACGACTTTATACAGACAAGTTTCATTCAGTATTCATAATTTAATTAAATTACATTTTAATTAAGTTTTTATTCTATAAGAACGGATTATTTGAAGAACAATTGCAGAGGTGAGTGGTTCAATTAAACTGCATATCTAATTAACTTTTGTAATTAAATGAACACGTTTTTTTCAGAACAAATAACTGAGTGTAAACATTCATTGCAGTATTTAATTATAACGTGTTTTTTTTTAGTTCATAAGAACAAATTATTGCTCCATGCAATTGCAAGTAGCTGAGACTAAATTGTATATAAAGGAATATTGGCGCGAGGAAATTGCCACTCGCGTGATGTTTGCTCAGAAGATTCCTCTCGTGTGCGCCAGGCTTTGGATTTTTTTCATTCCACAATGACGTCACTAAAGTCTTCACGGCGGTACATCCTTGTTGATTTCATAGAGGGATCAGTTTATTATAATAACTGTTGTTACTAGCACCTAGCCATCATCCAAGGCACCTGTCACAATATGCCCCAGTTCTGTCAGTTTTTACCTGAGTGTTTCATTGATTTTTATTTCGTACATTTCGACTTTTACATTCACTGTTTTAAATTTACACGTCATTAATTTTGTCACTTTTTGCCCTGTATCTAATGTTTACTGTTATATTTCTAGTTGCGGTATATATAATTACCTGCCATTTTATTTACGTAAGTTTAACATGCAATTTCGTGCCTTTTCGGATTCCCTGATGAGGGCTAGATCTTTGTGTGGCCGAAACGCTGGAAATTATTAAGTAATTTTAAATTTACGGAGGACAATCAAACTTGTTTTTCAAACATATTTTCACAAAAAATAATTGAAATCAGTCCATATTTTTTCATAGATTTCTTGCTGATAAACATAATATAACCCGTCCTCCGTTCAACCCCCCCCCCCCCTTTTGAGGAGGTAGTTACAAAACTGCATCACAATAAGTGATTTACAGATTTTGGTAATAGTTATGGATGTGAGTAACAGTTAACAGTATAGAATTTATTCCAGCAGGGAAACTAGGCGAAAATGCAATTCCATCCTTCTGTCATATGTTTACTAACAATATAGAATTCTTAGCACAAGCCACACACATCTTCCTCGAGTAGGCTACATAGTAGTCCTGCTTGCATATGGAGTAAGTCCATCCTTCTCCTTCCCGCGAAGAAACAGTCGTGAAAACTTGAAAATGGATATGGCGCATACTGTGGCTGATTTGTGCCACCTTTGAACATTTTCAATCTAAAAATATAAAAGAACCCAAATTCTTATCAAATATATTCGCATCATTAAATAAATTGTCAAGTCTCTGTGTTTTTTGTGTAAGCAGAAAAAAACACGATATGGCTAGCTAGTCCTGCTTGCAGACGGTGCACGCGTTTCACTCAACACCTTGCAGACAGTGTACGCGTTTCGCTCACCTTCAAGCGAAAAGCAATGTAACCACCTATTTCGAATGCGTCAGCAAAATACTGACGCATAAATTACAAAGGAATTATATACCCAGCTATCAAATATTAGCAATCGATCGAATATACTCTCATTTTACATTTCTTTGACGATAGAAGTCGCTGGTAAGATAAAAAAAAAAAAAAAAGTGTCAAAATCGGAATTTTTCCAGTTCGAACTGTAATTTGAAACGTCCCACCTTACGAACACCCCCTGAAATTACGACTGGACTTGTGATCTCTGGATATTTGGTCTTCCGAACTGGGACGTTTGAAGCCAAGGCGAGGTAAATTTACTAAACAGTCGATTTATTGATAACATTTGACCACAGGGCGTGTTAATTCTTCAATAGTTACATACCAGCATTTCTAGTAAGCCCAATCACTTGAATCAACTACAACCTGCGTCTGAAACCATTTGGTGGTAATATATTCATGTCATTCAAAGCATGGGAAATGAAGAATTTGGATAAACTAAAAGGAACCTCAGACCACTATAGAAAATGTTCTATTATGGTCATGAAGTGAAGGGGGGGGGGGGGGGGACGATGATTTGTTCATGTCTCTCTTCCGCTATAAATTCAGACGTCAGCCCACGATTATTAAGGCCATGCTAGTATTCTATACTTTAATTTTTTTTTTCTACTTTTGTCCGCCCAAAGGTTACTGGTGAGATACCCTATAAAAAGATAATTGAAAAAATAACACACAAAGTCAATTGTTCCAATAAAAGAAAATATAGGCTGAAGACTCACGTGCAAAAGTACTGCTTCAATGTCAAATCGATCTACGATTCAAGCATGCATCGTCGAGCTGGATTTGATGGGGTAAAATATAGTTCGAGCACTTTACTTTACTTTATTGATCTATGTGTCACTTTTAATCAAAATCAAACTCGAATTTAAAGCCACACTAACAAAGAATTTATAGCGTGATACCCAACATTTTCGCATATGAATATTGATAGCTTGTCCACGAATGTTGACACATTGGACGAACGCATGAGGGCGCTAGTACTATATATTAATAATCGTTCGTCGAATTATACTCAGACCAATAGAACCAGACACATATCTATATATAGCATAGGAGCGTGTAGTATTTCTTTGATTGTTGTTTTCCTTGTCTACAATTTAAATATGACAATGTTTTGACTCGACAACATTTCCCCTACCTCTACGAAAAGAACATAAGCATTAATTTATACATTTGTAGTAGCATGATTCGTGTGATATTTTCCTTAGGAAAACAGTAATCAGCAATCTAAGCAATACTGCGTGTCCGTCTAATAGAAAGCCTGGTAATAGATAGTTACAACACTCATTTGTTGGAAACAAGACGAAAAAAATCACGGTCTGCCAGTCGATGCTAGTCAATATGGAGAAAAATTTATACCATAACATATGTGTGTGATAACATAGACGATGAAATAAGAAACCGCGATACTTGGCATCAGGAATGTAGCCAGAGAGGTTTAAAGAGCCTAGGATTACTAATATTCAATTTGGAATTTTCCTCTATCGAGCGGCAAGTTTTGTCATTTTTTAGTCTGAAAACACGTTCGACAATAATATATATAAATTGGCAACTATTTATATCTAGTCTACTGCCATGAGAATTATCAACGAATCTAACTAATCTAAAAGACGTCTACTTTTTATCAGTGATTGAAGTGCAGTCAGTCAGACGTGGACAATACATATCTGTCTGTGCCTCCTTCAAAATGTCCATCCAAAATATTAATACAAACTGCTATCCTTATAAACAGGTGCAATATTGGTGATATGAAAACGCAAACAAACGAATAGGAAAATGACAAAATGCATTCAACAAAAACGTCGACGAGCAAGCTAAATTTGCATAAACCTGTCAAAGACGCTGAATGTTTTGAGTAGTGAGATTTAGAACGACTTATCGACTACGTGTATAGAAGAAAATATCAAATCTCATTACAGTATCATGTGTCGTCACATAATATTGTCTTAATATTCTGACAGAGAGTATTTATCCTGTTCAACGATATAGTATAAACTATGTTTCCTGTTAGCAGCAAAGTGGGAGTTATTTTTAGTTTCGATTCTATGTGGATAGCTCTGGTACGGATGTAATTCACATTATAAACAATTGTATCATACAGGATATACTGATAAATTGTTGAATGAATTTGTTCAAAGTATCATTTACATATATATATATACACCTGCCATCTCGATCTTTGATCACTGACCTTGTAGATGTCCAGGGGGCCTACCCATTTGCTCTTTGCATTTGCGTTCATGTCTTCAGGCAAACATAAATAAACGATATTTTAATATAATTCAATTGTGATTGTTAAATCAAAAGAAAGAACAGCCGTAATATGATCAATATATAATGCGAAGAACTTTGTGAATAATCCACAGGAATTAAGAATAAAAAGTGACTTGAATTTACGATTAATTTCGCTAGTGTTTTTTTTCGATGTAATATATTCGGTGAACAACTTGAAGTGGTAAAAATGGAAAGGACGAAAAACGCATTCATCGAAGACATCGGCTTATATTGTCCTATTATATTGTCGGGTTTAAGTGCGTTAAATTAAATTTATATAAAATACGAAAAAATACGAACAATATTACAAATAATTTACTATTGGAAAGAATGCTTCCTAATTTTCCTGTTTTACAATGTTTAGTTTATCCTTAGAAACAACTATTTCTATTCCTATTCCCCTTACATACACACTAATTGGGATAATGATGCTTGTAATGAGATAAGTAAGTAGGGGATCTAGTTAATGAAATTAGGAGTGGGGGTGTCGGTGGCTGAGTGGTTATACCACTGGGCCAGGCCACTGAGAACTGTGACTGGGATTCGTACCCTGGGTTTATAGAGTGTCATTGAGTTTGACTTAACCAACCAACACAGGTTTTCTCATTGATGGTTGGTCCTTACTGGACTTCTTGGGAGAAATGTTTTTAAAAATTAAAGAACATTATAGCATAAATAAATAAAATAATAATACCATAAACCCTTGTGTGAAATTAAAAGTGTAGAGATACCATGCATCAAATGTGAAGGACACTCCTACACTGAAAACAAAATAAACCAATGAAGGTATGACCTTCGACACCCATGTTTTTTTTATGCTGCCAGAGTGGATCATAGAAGACTGACACCGCAAGACTGCAAAGATTCTCGAAAAGCGTCTGGCATTGCAATAAATATACAATTTATATTTTTGTTATATAGAAATAAAAATATCATTTAATAAAGTGTCTTTTCTATTTAAACTGCTTCGAAAAGATATAAACAATTTGTAAAAACCAACAGGGGTTATCCAAATCATGAATGCTGTTCATTTGATAGAGGTAGAATTTTGGCAAACAGAATTCCACTTTTATCAAATGAACAGCATTCATGAACATTTTATTCCCCAAGAGCGAAATTACGAATTCCAAAGTGTGTTTAACAATATTTCATACACATAAAGACATAAAGAGGTAGGAATGTATTCTTGGTTTTTGGAAAATAGTATCAGAACATAGTTATAACTAATGACAGTCGAATCTATACGAAGAATTGTGAGTATAGTGGTTTTCTTCCGGCAATACCACCATGTACCAGTGATATATGTGTAAATTACCCTAATACTCTTGAAACCCCTCTATCTTACATGTAAAGGAGAACATAGGCGAGGGTAACCTTTATCTCAGCTCTCAAACCTGGCCAGTATATTGCCAGTGTTCCAAGAATGTGAAACTCGTAACATTATTATTTCCCATAGTGCCTCGCCCCAGTGTAAAGCAGGCCTTTTTTTCTAACCACAGGGGACAGCAAGCATGTAATTGATTGCTCGATTGATTGATTGATTGATTGATTGATTGATTGATTGATTGATTGATTGATTGATTAAAATATTAATTTTTGTGTGAAATAAAATGATTTTATGTGTGATATAGATCAAAGGTTTTTGTGGAAACATAAAACCTTTTTCTTCTTTCCCTGGCTGGTTTTATCTCTTCCAGCAGTATAATTCACCCTTTCTTGACTAAATCTCAGACCACTAAAAATAGACTAAATAGAGACATCTTGTCCATTCCTCTCCTCTTATCTAAATTAAACCATTCCTAATCTTATAATTACCAAGGGATCGGTTACACCAGTGGTTTGCTTTATCTCTTATCTTCTGGGATATTATCACGCGGAATAAACACTCAGCCATGCATGGCTTATTACAGAAGAGAGTTACAGCATAGTAATGTGTTCACATATTCAATATTCACGTCTGACAACAAAAAAAGCAACAAAGAATTCCATATTCTAATTTTAAAAATTCACATATCAAGAAGTGGGGAAAATTTTCGAAATTTATCACTAATATCTCCAAACACAAACGACACATTTATCAGTCGAAACTAAGATCACTGTCTGTCATTTACAGCTAAAATGATGTAGGCTTGGTGTTTCACTCATGGGATATTACAGCTAAAATGATGTTGGATTGGTGTTTCACTCATGGGATATTACAGCTAAAATGGTGTCGGTTTGGTGTTTCACTCATGGGATATTACAGCTAAAATGATGTAGGCTTGGTGTTTTACTCATGGGATATTACAGCTAAAATGATGTAGGCTTGGTGTTACACTCATGGGATATTACAGCTAAAATGATGTTGGTTTGGTGTTTCACTCATGGGATATTACAGCTAAAATGGTGTTGGATTAGTGTTTCACTCATGGGACATTACAGCTAAAATGATGTTGGATTGGTGTTTCACTCATGGGACATTACGTTTTTGACACAAAGATAGACATATTTCAACTCTACACTAAGAATAATAGTGACACAACAAGCACAGCGGGATCCTTTGCCTAATCATGTTGAACAGTGATAAGCATTGCTATTCTTTTACATTGTACTGTGCAGTAGAAACAGGTTTCTAATGAAAACATTACACATGGACTTGATTTGAATGGCTTCAATTGTTTATTTTCTAACTGATAATCAACATATCAATTATACATCCCCACTGTGCACGACACCCGTGTAATATTAATTTATTCTTTTGCAGAGTGTGTGGTAAAATGTCATGTTACATTGCAGAGTGAAAGAGCAAACCAAAGTCATTCGTCAAGAAGTCATGTAATATTTTTGTAAAGGGTTTTGTATGCATGAATGAATGTATATGAATAATTGCCGGTTATGGATTATTGTAATATGCTAGAAAAATAATTAACCTAAATTTTTATATATTAATTTTCTTAATTAATATACATAATATCATAAACCATACAGTTCTGACCCAAATATTTCGAAGAGACTGAGCTCCTCTTCATCGGTGGGTCTCCAGTTTAAGTATGAAGAGGAGTTCAGTCTCTTCAAAATATTTGGATCAGATCTGTATGGTTTATGATATTATTTATATATAGAACCTCAGTGTAAAGTTATATACATATATATGATTGAGCACTCTACTTGGCAAAAGATGAATGAAACTCTATGTATGTATGTATATATTGCAGCATGTAAAGAAATACTGTCATACATTTTTTATGACATTATTTGATTGCACTTTCAAACCTCAAGTCACCTACAGTGATCAGTAGTTTTGACTGCTATCAAGAAAACATGCAGTACTTGCTTGTTTTTACATCCTGGCAGCCTGTAAACATAGTTCACTCATTGATCAATGTCATGGTAATTGATTGTCTCTGGACAGGACCATTTAAAGTCCATAAAGGGATAAATGATATCTTGTCTCCAGCCCATATAACACTATATATCTTTTACTTTAGTCTAATGTTTATGTGATATAAAGCTACTTGATTCAAAGACTGTATCTTGTATTCTGCCTCCCTGTCTGTCTGCCTGAGTAGTTGCTTTCATCAGACGACCAATCAGTCATTAATACAATGATCAGCATTATGGACTGTTGTCATGTCATGTCATGTCTTCGCTTTTCGCTTTTTGTCAAAAGTAATAATATGGCTGCCTTTAGTACCACACAGAACAATTCAGTCAAGTCCAAACTCTAGATCGTACACTGTTCATTTTTATTTTTGTTGAAAGTAACAATATGGCATGCCTTTAGCACCACACTGAACAAATCAATCATGTCCAAGTTTCTAGATTGTGCACTGTTCCATTTCAACCTTGAACTGTGAATTATGCACATTTATCACGTCCCCCATTCAACCTTGGACTGTAAATATGGTAAAATTGTGTAGCAGTTCCACTCAAGCAAGGACTGTACGTTGTGTAGCAGTCCCGTATATATCTAATTTGCCTACTTGAGTAAATAGTTTTGGATAAACGTGTATATACATCTTCATCACTTTGTTATTTAGTACTTTCTCATCAGTTGTAAGATTGGTATTTCATGTATGTCAGAACCAATCTACAGATAACAAGGCTATGTGTAATACTAATAGTTTTATACTGCTAATGCTGTACGTAATATGAGAGAAATGTAACAAAAGCCTTTGATGCAAATTTAATCAAAATAATTCCATTATATCAGCATGAATTATGTAATAATATAATTTACATCAAACTTGCAGGCAGAAATCATAAAAATTCATATTAACATAATGAGAAGCTGTGTAGCCTTGAATTATACCAGAAATAAATGAATAAATTGAATTGTTGATTAGTTAAAAACTGTCTGACGCTGTTACGAGATTAATTTAATAGACATTGAAATAGACCACTTATAGTTGTGATGTTGAAATATACATCGTTTGTGAAATGTTATGGGGTATCAGACAAAATGGAGACTGACTTTGCAAGTAAGTATTTATTGTTCACAATTTCTGGCTAGAATTAGTTTAATCTTACTAACTCCAATGTAATCATCTCCAACCATCATTTATTGAAGGATTTTCAAGTTGGTTACTAAGTATACACCCACTCTAAGTAGTCCCTTCCTTTGACTGTAAATATATACTGTAAATTGTGGTATAATGTAATTTGTATTCTGGTAGGACCCAGGGATTAGGACAACATTTTAGTGTAATTTACAAGAGAGATTTGTGTCAATACTTCTCAATTTACAAGTAATTAGGGTGATTACTTCTAAGTGTGTCAAGCAATCTCAAAAACAGAAATTCAGTTCTCTAAGGATTAGCTGTTGTTGTCGTAGTAACATACCCTGTCAGACAGTCAAGGTTTTCCTACATCAATCTGAACTTTCTTGATTAGATACCCCACTCAGTATTTTGGAACTATGCCATTCCAGTTATCATGCTGTTGTTGTAGTCAGTCAACTTGTCAGGAAACATATTCAACAACTCACACTAGCATCCATTTCGTGGACTACACATCAACTCAAGTATTACATGTACTTAGTAATTCCCAAAGGGGTACACACTCATTGTTAAAGAAGTTCATGGAGGAGACAGCATCAGCAGGCAGGGAGTAGCATGCACTGTTAAAACAGTCCATGGAGGAGACACCAAGAACATACAGGTAGCATCTCACAGTGTACTATAAGTTTATGGAGGAGGCAATGAGAGCACACAGACTGAGCCAGCAACTCACTATTGTCCACTATTAAGGTCATTTAAGAAGACAAAACAGCCACTACTACCAATTTCCACACAACAACAAATCTTTTATTGAGCTATAGTTAAGAACATTTCAGTGAAGTTTGGAAATACAGTAATAATCATCTGTAACAAATAAAACCAGCGAATTCCATTATTGAAGATTTGCTTTCCCTTCTACTTCAAGGCATCAAACTATTGAGATGTGTTAAACTTCTCATGGAATCAATCACTCACTCCAATCATCAACTTTTTACTTAACTACGTGTAGCGATCTGTACAACAGTAATACTATTTTCTTTGCTACAGCCGGTGTTTTTTTTTTTTGGTGGTGATTTTTAAGTATTTACCATGATGCTAACGTCTACAGCTTCAATCAATTGCACTTACATAATCTGGAGAAAATTAACCCTAATAATCTTATTATATGATTTGCAATAAAAAACACTCGACCAAATTTTCAGCTTTGCGAGACACAAGCATTAAACAGAAGGTGAGTCATTAAAATTCACTAAAAGTGGCAGTAAAACCATAGTGTTTTTTTTTTCTCATGATAAAAGCCCTGCTACAATGACACGCAGTAAAACTAACAATACTGACCCCTATACGCTGACTCAAACAAGTTACTATGATTATACCACGGTAAATTTGAAGAGGGACTTGCATGTCTTGGCAAGAGGCTATGTTATTGGCTGGCTGGTCCAAAAAAAAAGGCACTCTAGTATGGCATCGCTATTCACACACTTCTTCAAAATCCTCTCAAATTTACCTTGGTAAAACTAGCCTACAGTTTGTTTGGCATCTCTACAAGTTAGTACAATCACGTAAATATAATCAAATTTTTGACCACATAAAGTACAATGACTTATATCAAAAGACATGTATACAACATTTTGAACAGCTTTGAGATCAGCCATGCATTGATAAATTTACATTAAGAAATGTTTTGACCACAGTAGTCATCCAATATTGGCAAAAAAGTCCATCTTGATAAACTTCACTGATGTAACACTAATATAATAGGTTTTATTTAACATTAAAACACCGAACACATGGAATTTGGAGCTGCCAAGTACAAGAAAACAGACTTTAACACTGTTTAGTATACAAGGCTTAGAACAGCTAGTACGTGGAGATCACTTGATATAATCCACCAAATTATCAACATGTCGTCATGGCGATAAATGACTTTTGGTTGCCATAGTGATGAATGACTTTGTGAAAAGAACTTCTAACACTAAGAAGTTACTACGATTGTAATCATTTGTAAACTCCACAAATCAAAAGGATGTAATTTCTTTATATTCCGGTATAAATAAAACCACTTAGTCCCCAGCTTTTTGAAAATGATCTACTAAAATTTTAACTTTTTTAAATTTGAAGTATATTCTGTCTCTGCTGTACTACATTATTATAATATTTCAAATGTTCATGATGACACAGCCTGTCAAATTTGTTTGCCTGAAACAAATGGGGCTCTTTATTTCGCACCATGAAACGCACTAAAACATTTACAACATCTCTTCAAAAAAATCTCGTCTATAAATTGTTATACTTATACTTGTAAAAAATAATGACTTATAAATCTCTGCAGAATGAATTTAAAGAGACTAAATAATAACGACAATAAAACAAATATTTCAATTAGCAACTGCAGCATTGCAACCAATGTTCAGAAATATTTCAATTAGCAACTGCAGCATTACAACCAATGTTCGGAAATTGAGAAAAACAAAAAACAATAAATACTCTTGACTTAAAAACAGTCCATTTGGCTGACGTCTGGCATTGCGTGTGGTCCCGTAAAACAACAAAAAAATAAAAAATATACAGTGATTATACACGCATGGGACAAAATACAACCAATGGACTGTTACTGCATTTAAATTGGACTTGTAACGCTGCAGTACAGTGGTAACATTGAAATATTGTCACCCCTAAGGAGCGACTTCAAGTAAGAGAATGGTTCAACAGAAAACAAAACCATAATACACTTTTCTCAACTTTTTCATTTTACAAGAATACAAATAATAATTGATTCTTTTTCTTCTCTTTAAAAATTTCAATTGAAAGCAACTGATATGTGCCACTCTGGATGAAGTCACTACTTGGTCTAATGACCAGTTGTTTACGTAACCATAGCAATAGCTAGCTAGGGTGTGATCAGTTGTTTACGTAACCATAGCAATAGCTATGACGTAATCAGTACTACTATATAGTATTAAGTTGGAAAATGAAAATATACAGATTGTCACATTGCCTGTCTGATGAGAGAGACTAGTGTGTTTAAAAATGCCTGTGAAACTACTAATCTAAATCTCGGTATACACATATGGATGAACCATTTATAAACAACGGTCTATAAATTCTAATAATGTTCAAGAAATTGAAAGAGGTTTAGCCTTTGTGTCTTACACAAGGACATACAAACCCAACACAGAACACATAATGAGGCACCTTGCAGGTGATCCTGTTACAACAAGCATTGACTTCTTCCACAGATACTGGCACTTTAATAGCTGCCTTTTCTCATTATAGTAACTTCCACCACCCTCAGTAGTATTTTAGAGATGGTTACACAAATGTAGAAAATGCAGCGGGTGAGGACGCATCTCCATCAGCTGCTTGATCTTGCTGTTTCCTCTTCTTCTCATCACCGTACTGGCCAATAAAAGAGCCATCTTCATTGAATTGTCCGGTGTCACCACCATCGCCGTACTCAGCCATACTGTCCGTGTCACTGCCAACTTTACTGCTGCGGTGACTGGCATTGTCTGGCTTCTTTAGAGGTTCAGTCTCATCAGGGGAGTCTCTGTAATATGGATGAGAACAAAATGAACCGGTTTCATCATTGGCCATTGTATCTTTACTAATACTTGCCCAGTTTCTGAGAATTACAGACAATGGGAAGTGTTTGCCAGAAAACAGCACATAATGTAAAAGTTGACCATTTGGCAAGTTTGGGGTTGTTGCTAGATTAGAACTGTGATTGAAAAGAGAAATTTGTTAGCTTTTTGGAGTACCCTCAAGAACAACCATACTGTGTCCAGCTGTAAATGTGTTGTTATCTACCCAGTAAAATAATGACCTCAACTTGCCAAATGTATAGTCTTCTGGTGAATTCTTACTGTCTTTAACTGTAAAGACATTAAACATACTGAGACAACCACTGCATTATACTAGTATAAACTGTGTATTTTAAAACTGTCACGTTTTTGTCAAGTCAAGGACTGCATACAAATAAAAGCTTTGACCAGCCTTGGAAAAGTCAAAATAATTTTACAATCAATTCTACAAATCCACAACTTTTCTTCTCGGTAACGAAATATTGGTAATTTAGAAGTGTATAAGAGAGTGGACCAGCCAATGGCGTGAGTGTGAAATGCGCATAGCTGGCTAAATTCTTGAGAATACATAATTCAGCTGTTCTAATCATGACTGACAGAGAGGGTCGAAGTGATATAATCACCAGCAGTAAAACCTTATTCTAACATAGACATTTTTTTTATGTTCATGAATAATTGCCCTGGCCATACCAAGGCCTGTCAATGGTTTGTAAAAAATACATGCTGCCATAATTAGATATTATTCACAATATTTTTCCTTTTTCAGCCAAGGAAAATACTCATGAGCTAAGAGGCCTTTGTCACTATGAGTTGCTAGTCGTCCAGTGACTCGTAGTGACAACCCTTAGGTCCCAAGTATTTTCTGACTGAATGAAGCAGAATATTGGAGAATAACATAATTATACCAGTGCCACTATGAGTTGCTAGTCGTCCAGTGACTCGTAGTGACAACCCTTAGGTCCCAAGTATTTTCTGACTGAATGAAGCAGAATATTGGAGAATAACATAATTATACCAGTGCCAGTAATATCAAAGAAAAAATGGGCGAGACCAATGGCAATTTTGAATATTTTGACTCATATTTCAAACACTGCAGAACAAGTGACGGAGACACGCAATGTTGTGACATCTAACAACCAGAGTATATATTCCATATTTTTTGTTCAACTTTGCTCATGCACAATATAATAATAAAGCTTTACACTTTCGATGAACAAATGAAAAAAAAATATGTGAAATTCTTGACTCTAATTAACACAATACCACGGTAATTTGCTTTGATTTTATCAACTACACAGTATTATTATTATGTTAATCTAAAACTACCATAGTATCCATAAATTATTTTTAGATGGCTGGGTTATTTTGAGTTCAGTGATATTTGTCAGTGCTGGTAGCTGGCTACAAATACATAGTAGCATGTATGTTGTAGTCTCGTTACAATCCAGACATAACAAAGTTTACAACTACACATCACCATATGTTAATCTCACATTTTATTCATACTTGGTTTGGTAAAATGTAGAAAATATGTACTGATAATAGAAACTGTATGACTAAACAACTTTTAAAAAAAAATATATATACTTTATAATTCTAATTCCAATAATTAAGATATTTACAGGGTAGTAAACATTAAATAAAAAAATATTGTTTTGTTAAATGATAAAAGATGGGCTAAGCCAACTCATGTGATTAAATGTAAGTATTTCATTCATTTTATCATCCTGGGCAAATCCTTTTCTTTTTTTTCAAATCTGTGTCTATAAATTTTGATTCCTATACAATAGTTTTTATTGTGGAATAATTTAGACATAAATAACAAGTCATGCTGGAAAACTAAGTTGGAAAGCTAAACTTTGATGTCATGCTGGAAATCGGAAAGCTAAACTTTGATCAAGTCATGCTGGAAAACCAAGTCGGAAAGCTAAACTTTGATCAAGTCATGCTGGAAAACTAGTTGGAAAGCTAAACTTTGATCAAGTCATGCTGGAAAACTGTAGATATGTACAAGTAACAAGTGGTGGTGAGAAAACTGTTTGACATTCAACAAGTCTTCAACGCAAACATAACTATTACCATCCTGCACAGCATGAGATATGAGTAAAATGTTGTGTCACTGGTCTAATCATAGTTATTTCAGTTTGTATGCCTAAACAATACAGACAATTACAAGAGTAGATACACTCAGGGCATGACACTAAACTTAGACTAGATACAGCAGGACTTGACGCATAGAGATAATTTACAACCCACAAAAAAAACACTGATGCATTTGCTTGCTTGTGGTATTAAAACAGGAATGAGACAAGGTTCATGCAAAGACATACAATGTAATTAGTGTGAGCTAACTAAAAAGTATATATACCACATGGTGGAACCCTGAATCCCTTAATTCTGTTTATTGATAAAACTGTACACATTTATAACATATTGTCTGAAGCTACATCTGAGGCACCACCTGTTGTTGTTGTATCAGTTGCATTGTTATTTTTACCTAATTTTATTTGTACCTAAAGTCTTTCCATGGCTCACTTCATTCAAGCAAATGCACTGGTGTTTTTTCCTGGGTTGTTGACTACCAAGGTTTGACACTTTGCCAACTAAACATTGGAAAACTACCGTATCATACATCACTTGACAATTACTCATGAAAGTATTACTAAGGGATGATTGCACAATGTCACACAAGCTGAATAACTGAAACATTGTTCATTTAGGAGGGGAAGGGGTCTGATGTCAATGCGATTGCTGGACTTCATTTTCGTACTTCTAACCAAATTTCGAAATCTTTCATGCCTTCAATGATAAGCTTCTGTATTTACTAGAGATGTTGATAAGGTGATACAAATTTACTGATGTGAGATACAGTGCTGGGTTTCCGGTAGTATTTTGATGTGTTTACCATTGTCTAAGTAAACATGTTTACCATCATGTCTTTACATGCTACAGATCTCTCACCATGGTTTACATTGTACATAAACATGTGATATCACACTTGTGAAAATTTGTGGGGTGGGGGTTGGGTGGGGGGTTGTTGTTGTCCTAAAAGAACAATGTTCATTTATTAAGCTTGTGTGACATTGTGCGATGGTCCCTAACACAATTGGGTTGGGCACCATGAATATGTCACGTATGATGACACACACACATTCTACCGGTACATGTCAAAAATTGCAATATAACCATCTCTATTCTGCGAGTCTAATGTCAGAAAGCTTGGCCAACACAATTTTTTATTGTAGTAATTCACATCAGGACTTGTCAAAAACCATATGGTTCAGGGTATTTGCAGTCATTAGTCGCGTTGCCATTTAGAATCATTTATTCATGATAAATATCACATATGGTTGATATGTACAGTATAGTTTCACTTACATCTGGTGATCATGTTGAAAATACCAATACTGGGTATCTAATACGGCAATTACAATGATAATATAATAATAATGTGAGTAATACTATTATTATATATTATTGCCTTGATATTGGGTTATATGCATGAGGTGAAAGGGTGACATTACATAAAGTTTATACAAACTGACACTGTTGCAAAGTAGTATTATGATGTCACTTTAGTAGCACGAGTTTGTTTTACGACAGAATTTCTATTTATAAATGCATATTCCTCACAAATAAATGTTGATTTTGATGTACAGAAATGTGCATTTTGCTTCTGCATGTCAAAATAGTTCCAGGTTGATTTCAGTCAATATGAAAGAAAAAGTTCCGGGCTGATTTCGGTCAGTACCAGAATATACGGATCGCTACGTCATCATCACTTTCTCCATTGAAAACAATGCATAACGAGGTGGTCCAATATAAGTGACATACAATAAAACACTTTTGCCATACTGTGCTTTGAAGTATTTTATAACTGTTACCCTTAGCATGGACCAATAACGACACAGAGGATTACAGTCTATTTGTTTGTACTCACTTTCCCTTGTATTCTCTGAAGCCATCACCATCATCCTTGTGAGGATCACTCTCTATATCGCCATGGAGCTGATCTTCCTTCTCAGAAACTGAACGAATAAAAGATGTACGGTATGAATATTTCTGAGAAACTACATGAGTATCTAATGGTATTCTATGACAATTCTCACTCAATCAAGTCGTACAGTACATGTATACTAATAATGTATCTTATCACTTCAGATTACAAGATAGCAGTATCATAATTAGTCAAAAGTTACTGACTCTGAGCCATAACAGCAAAATATATCAAATTTATCAATTCTACTCATAGAAACCAAAGTTTTTGTCAGGAAGAATGAAACAAAATTATCAACGAATTCTAAACATATTTCACACATGTTTTATATATGTATAACATGTCTATAATATTCACGGTAAAACATATTTCAAATAAAGCTAACGGATGTCTTGCCTTGCATATAACCGTTTGTTTACTAGTAAGCTCAGGCTTTTGTGGGGAACTCTTTCATTGGAAAAATATGCTACGAAAATTTCATGAAGAAATTGCAATGAAAGTAATGTGATATTTTATTGAATTTGTATCAGCCACAACACTAATTTTTCCTTACTAGAACAAATTGTGTGATAAATTTCCTTTGTTGGTTGGCAAAACTTGGATGTTCTCATCAAAATTCCTTTGACATAAGTTCAAATTACAAATGTATAATAAATGCATATCAAACAATAAGACTTTCATCATGCCATGAAATTTTCAACAAATATTTATGCACAGAGGTCTTACAGAAACTTGAACTACTAAACAAGTCATCTAACTTATCTAGTGAGAAACCCACATAGCAATCTTTGGGCAAACTTCAAGTATCACTCTGTCAAAAGCACAAAGTTGGATTGGTACATGACGTTCTCATCAAAATTCCTTTCACAAGTTTCATTTTTTTCTGATTAAAAATGTCAATGAAATTGGTACATCATATGTTTGTTACACGAACTTTGATGAATACAATGTGTCCTAATGTGACTAAAGGCTTGAATCTACTGCTGTCTGCTGATGACCTCTCTGTCAGACACACAGAAAGAGGCAATGCCCATATGGTTACATGGTGAACTCTTTAACCTTTACAGTTGCATACCCTTTCCCACAGAAATTAAGCAAACAAAATTCTTGTTTTTTTTCAAAATTTTTGGAACAGATTAATTTTGTTTTAGAGCCAACTTTTAAAATACAATGTATGCTACTGAAATTCTGTCAATGTTTTTGATAAAAAGTGAAAATAACTGACAACTGTCATAAAAATATGGACTGACTATATTTTTATAACACATGTCTGCTGGTTTGAGGTTAACAGTTGTTTCACATTGTATTCACAGTGAGAGTCAAAATGTGGCACTCCCCTGTACAGCTGGAATTGAAAGTAGTTGATGTATTCCTCTAAGCCAGTAATCAAACAATATTGTAAAGAACAGAAGCATTGTACAATACGGCATTGACACAAGAGTGAGACAAAGGCCAGCAGTGAGGGTCAGACTACAAGAGTACCTCGGCATAGTTCCCGTTCCACTGACATGCTGATATTTCTAGTCAGTGTACTATTATTGAAATGTACTGATACAATGACATCACTTGTTGATGGGGGTCCCATATTCAGTTGTTGAATCCCACCCCGGTAAATGTAATACTATCTCACATGTAGTCAGGGGTGGTAGTGTTTCTATATCATCGTGTGGTTCAGTTTTTCTACATATATATATATCTCTAGTATGCATCTCTGCATGTATATAGTATGCACCAAGCCCAAGTCAGTTTCTGTGCATATGCACCGAGTCAGTTTCTCTGTATATGTAACTCTAGTATGCACCCAAGTCAGAGTTATTTAATTTTTTTCTGTATATACTATATCTCTCCAGGATGTGCATCAAGTCAAAGCTGACCAGTGTGCCCTCTAAGTCAATTTGACATGCCACTGACACACACAATTTCTAGTGACACACCAACATTTGGTGTTCCCCTATCTCTTACTATGTGGTGACTCACAAGAAATCCCAGCTTTTTCTTTCATTTTGACCCACAGCAACAACAAAACTTAACTATCATGAGAGGGCACACACTAGAGCTGACATTCCGTAGCTTTGAGATCAGATTTTTGATTTCAATATATCTATAGCACCTTGTATGATACAATTCTGACTATAACATTAATGATGTACAACAACTCACCGTGATATTTGCCACCTTTGTTCCTCTTGATCAGACAGATGATGAGAAGTATAATGAGAAGGAAGACGATAACACACATCAAACCGATGAACCATCCTTTCTTTACAACTGAATCTGACGCCTCCAATGCACCTGTCACACAACATTATACATAATGCTTAACTTTAATTACCAGCAATTAAAACCACAAGCCTGTTCAGAGATAGGGTAGTGAGTAGTTACGTAAACGGATCAATATCTGGACCTTTCAGATTACCTTCATGCTACAACAATATATTCTATAGACCTAATATCAAAAACAACCTTCTAGCAGGATCATCAATGGTATATATTTTATAACTCCAATTTTAATCAGTTTTATTTCTCAACAATACAGCAGTATATTAATGATTCAACATAGAATGATGTACAGTAAGATTTCTAATTAGTTTCAGTTCCATCTGTTCATAAAATCATGTAACTTTCATCAGGATGGTACATTTCCCAAACCTTAATTAAATTTAATTTCAACAAACACATAATATTTATTCAAACTTTTATCTGGATGGTACATATTATAAATATAGTGGTTTTTACTTTGTGTAATGCTAGACCACTAGCCCATTATATAATATACATAAAAATTACACACATGACAGAAAAAAAAAATGGTTGATTTTATCATTTTAATTAGTTTGATTTCAACAGAGACAGAGAGAACCAGGACATCTAACTACACATACTGGACATAAAATATGAATTCATACAATGAATGCATTTATAGTGAACACTAACAATGAATACTTTCACACCAGTGTGTTTTTTATAGAGAACAATAACTGTACTTATTTATGTCCAGCATGCACACAATAACAACTCTAATTTGACTGAGTAAATGACTGACGGTGTTTATAAGGATAATTAGATTCAGATTAATTTCTGTATGTATAATATCTCACATCAATATTATGTCTATGTCACTGCACATTCAAAAACTACGTTTTGTAATTCCAACATATATACAAACTACAGCATATTATCATGTATTGTCGACATCACTAATGTTAATGTTACCATCTTCAAATTAAATGTGGCTATTTCTCAATGCTGTAATTATCACGATATTATAACTTTACATTTTTATTTCCAAGTTATTTATACTTCTTTTATCAACTGGTGGATCTGAGACAGCTGTAAATGTGAATGACTTCATTAATACATGTATTATATTATATTGGCTATATTAGGACCCTTACATAAGGACTACCTGTTCTGAATAACTGATGGAACTGACAGCAGGTTACGTTATCGATACCGTTATTGATACTCACTGGTAAAATATCACATGATCGATCCAAGAGTTTTTAAAGGAACCCCCGCCGCCAATTCAATGGTCTTTTAACAATGCTGGCTATAGTACTATGTCATTCAAGACCAACTGTTAAAAGGTAACATTAACTAAATACTCTACTAAATATCTCTTCTATTTCTATATAGTTTAATGAGCCCGTATACAGAGTCTAACTTTGTTAGAGTACAATAAACAAGTCTAAAAATTGGAGAAAGAATGTGTACTTTACCTGCACCGCTAGTTTGTTCTGTTGCCAAAGGTGACTGGGCTGTACCCTTCATGTTGAATGCTGCTACTTGGATATCGTACCAGGTCCCAGAATCGAGATCACTCAGGACATGCCACATACGATCTAACGGGTCTATTTCCTCAGAACTTGTCCAATCGTTCTCACTGGTACCTACAGGGGTACAATTAAATGACAACACTTTGTAGGTAACATTGCAAACAGTACCGACACAGTCATAAGCAGTGATGAACTTTACCTACAAAGGGAAAGTTAATCCACAAAACACAACATGTACTAACTAGCCGAGCCCTGTACGTGTGTATGGCTTCACAATGGCCTCCCCCCAGTACAATAGGTGAAGCCAAATCTAGTGATGCATAAACCAATCTACATACAAACAATAGCCCGACCACAACCCTTACATTCACGTGTAGCATACAGAGTTAAAATGGCAGTAAGGGCACATACCTAAATCATTTCAACAAGTCAAAGACCCCTTTGAAAATAAGATGACAACACAGAACAGATGCTGCATATGCTGACAAGCATGTACAGTATATTCCACAACAAACTGAAGACCACTAGATATAACAAATATGGTGTATATCAACACAGCGACACTGCTGGATTTCTGTCTTCCAAATGTCAATACAGACAGTTACGAGAGCTCATCAGAATCAATCAATTGTCCATTCCATGCAACATAAATATGTAAGACGTAGAACCAACCATAATCTATAGACTTTCCCCTGGCTAATCTATTCACACAGTCTGTGCTGATGTCACAGCCAAACCAACAGTGTATCATGGGAACTCATTAATATTCATATATGTTAATGCAGCCCAGCAGCTATATCCTTATACTTTCCTTATATAGTTGTCACTTGATATGTCTCTATAGCATACCATTCCAATGACAACAGTAAATCATTTGCCACGAAAACACAACTGATCCCTCCCCACTCACTCACAACCACACACCCATCAACGTACACTGGGGACTGACTTCCAGAAAATTTCACTTTTATTCTACACAAAAAAAAAACACGAAATAAAAAAAAAAAGAACTCGTTCCCAAGGACTATAATTCACACAGTTGAGTCCACACTTTCATGACTGCTGACAGAGAGCTACCAATCTATTCTCCTTCGACATTCCAATTTGAAGTCTTGAGTAAAGAGAGTAAATTGATGGTATAAAAGAAAACAAGAGGTACAAAGCTTCAAGCTAGCATAGTGAGATGACAAACAACAGACACATGGCACTAATAGATGCAGATTTGCATTAACTAGGCATAAATCATGACATGAAATGGCTCTCTGTCACTCAATAAATGCTGGTGCTTCTCAACTGTGTCACACATCATACATTGGACAGTATATTAAAATTTAACAACGTACAACAATTACTTCAAAAGAAACTACACATGCCCACGCATAGCATTTAGTATTTTCATTAATATTATTTTTTTGGATAATCACGTATCACATATCAACCACTGGTAAATGTCAGTACAGTTGGAAACGTATTCTTTTCTAAATGCAAACAGTGACTCTATTTTGAGGTATGTATGCATTATGTGAATGGCGGTTTTGATCGAATTTGTGTGAATGGTTTTTTTTTTGAATTCATGAATTAGGGTAATCAAAATACAAACTCCCCTTTCGGTTTTTTTCCAGGCTAGCAGGTACATCATATTGCCATTCAGAAGATAGTAAAAAGCAAGGTTTTAGCCTAAGATTTGATAATTTATTTCTAACATTCAAAATGTACTTGATTATGGAAATTCTGCAAAAGAGATATGAATTCTCTTTACCATCAGTAAGTTAATCATTAATCTTATGGGTTTTGTAGACTGAGGTTGTATGGAGGAAGGGCTCGACTTTAGGAGGGTCTGTAAGCCGTACTACTACCGAGGTCTGCAAAACCCATAAAGGTTTTTTCATATCCCCCATGTAGTGGCGCAGAAACATCATTTGAATTACATAATCACATAAATTGGCACTGAAATATTATTTTATTCGGAGAAACGGCACAATAGTGAAGAAACTTACAAAGTCAAATCACTGAGTGAACGGATATCAATGAGCACGTGCACTTGCCATGTTTGGGCAAAGTGTACTGGGCTGTGATACCAAAAATTATTGCCTGGGTTTGATGCATGTGCTCTTCATTGAATCGAGACTGGGTATATGATAACGAACACTGTGGTTTTATTTTGACACATCAGAACACTCACTGTGTATATATGGTATATTCTGGCAGAAATTAGAAACGGCCAAAGGGTAAGCCACGCTGTTATTTATTATACAGAGGGCAGTGTTGCCACAATATAATCTAAAACTTAAGTTTCACAAGTTTTTTTTTTTTTTTGTTTTGTTTAAATATTTTTGGCAAACTTTTGTATGTACAATCATTCATGGCACATTGGATGAAGTAAAATCCTTGCACAAATTTAAGAAAATTGTAGTGAAAATAACACATTGCAATATTTTGCATATAAATCAAATTCTCCCACAAATATCTTGAAATTACAATATTTGACTATATTTGGTATATAAATGCAATTCTAGTAAAGATAAGTAGTTCTATTTCTTAAAATGACAGTATTTTACGTAGAACTTCTATTCTAGTAATGATAGGTTTATATGTAAATATCTTAAAATGACAGTATTTGGTGTATAAATTCTGATCTAGGGATAATCACGCTGCCTGTACTTGTAACTAGTAATTAACATTCAGGATAGTATGTAGCTAAGCTATATTAATGATATAGTATTTATGTCATGTTCAACATTGAATTATTTTGTTGAAATGAATCTCAACCTGTGACATGATTTATCTCCTTAAAGTGATCACTAGATTTCAAAGTACCATATTTTTATATTTCATCTCCCTACAAATGTGACACAAAAATAGTATATTAAGGTGGCACAGGCTGAGTTTACAAGCTGTTTACTCAAGTGAAAATACTTAAATAAAACCACATTCCCGTATAATGTTAATGTCTATGTATGCCTTCTTTAACATTATGATTGTATTCAGTCATTGTTAGAACAGTTGATTGTAAAGTAGGAATTTCCTGAACATTTTTTGATATATATCATAAATTATGTCATCGTTACATTGTATCATTTATGAGTTATATCTTAATACCATGTTTGAGTTCAGTCAATTGCAAGTGGTGGTTAAGGTGTGCTCCAGTAGGTGCAATAATGCGAGTACCTTTTAAGTATGCAGTAAAAACTACACCTAAACATGTATCAACTGACTTAATGTATTTAATGACTTGATATCACTTATCAGACTCGCGGTGTCAGCTTTTTAAAAGGAACCATCGTTTACATTGAGAATCTACAAGTCAAAATGTCTACTTACAACATTTTTTTTTCAAAACATTTGCCCTAAGTTTTTTCCAAATTCTAAATTAATTTAAATGTATTTGTGAAGTTATGATTCTTCTGCTTATTTGCTGCTAACTTTTCTCTTCAAAATTGTTCTGTAGCTCCAACACAGAGTATATCCTTGTTCTTACTGATGATGTATACAGGAAATATTACTTGAAAACTGACACGAAAACTCCCCATTCTGCTAACAGTTTACATACTATCTGATGGTACACGGGAGGTATAGTTGCCTTTTGAGTGGCAGTAGTTCTAGTAAATGGGAGGTGTAATTGCCTTTTTTTGAGTGGCAGTTGATGGCTGACATGGTCATAGCAGTAGTTTCTAGAAGTTTGAAGGTATAGTTGCCTTTTGAGTGGCAGTTGATGGATGAGGTCGTCATGGCAGTAGTTCTAGTAAATGGGAGGTATAATTGCCTTTTGAAAAAAAAAGTAATTTAAACACAATTGTTTACCTTTATCCAAGGAAATTACGTATATAGATATTTGTATGACTGAGTAAAATTCAATTATTTCCCAGATTCTGTATTTATATTTCTCATATAGCCATAAATTTCACTGGTAAGTACTAGTACATTGTAAGAATTTGCTTAAAACACACAATTTCAACGTGACAGTAGCAAATGAGACTATGTTACTAGTTCAGCATGCACAGACGGCAAAGTAGTTACGATTCATCTCATGCATGGAAATGGTAGATTAATTGACAATGTATACTAATCAACTCTAAAGTAAGAGTATGGGGGTGGGATGTAGATTTCAACAAAATATCTAATTATGTGGGGACAGATTTGAACAGATTTCAAGCTAATGATGGTGGTGTAGGAGGATATATATGACTCCAACCCCCTGTGGTATCACATACCACTCACTGTATAGTAACAACACTTCTTGATGGATACTTAATTAATCCCATCACAAGTGTGATTTAATTCCAAATTATTTTGTAACAGTGAAAAGACAAAAGGACAAAAAGATGATTGTAATGAGGGCGCTCTATCATATTCCTTGGTCATGGGTTAGTAGCACTACAGATAAGACGAACATGTAATGAGGACGCTCTAGCCCTGTTTTTGTAATCAATTCACACTTATGTTCCAAAAATGAGATGAGGAAAGGTGAGAATGCAATGAGGGCACACTGTCACTGCTCATGGTTTACAGTCTCTATGCATCTACCAAAAGTATTCCAACACCAGGCCAGCAGCAGCCAGCCAGGCAGGCAGGTATGAACAATAAATGTACAACGTGAGTGCTTTATCAAAGTGTGTACTTTTCAACACAATGAAGGAATAAAGGAAACCAAACAGGCAACAGAGTTGACACTTTTTCAACTACTTAGTATGTATGTGTGTGTGTGTGTGTGTGTGTGTGTGTGTGTGTGTGTGTGTGTGTGTGTGTGTGTGTGTGTGTGTGTGTATGAATATGAGTATGTGTGTGAGTACGTATGTATGCATACAAATGTACTAGATCACACACTGTATATGGCAACAAAGTATACAATTGTACTAGATCACACACTGTATATGGCAACAAAGTATACAATTGTACTAGATCACACACTATATGGCAACAAAGTATACAATTGTACTAGATCACACACTATATGGCAACAAAGTATACAAATGTACTAGATCACACACTGTATATGGCAACAAAGTATACAATTGTACTAGATCACACACTATATGGCAACAAAGTATACAATTGTACTAGATCACATACTGTATATGGCAACAAAGTATACAAATGTACTAGATCACACACTATATGGCAACAAAGTATACAATTGTACTAGATCACATACTGTATATGGCAACAAAGTATACAAATGTACTAGATCACACACTATATGGCAACAATGTATACAAATGTACTAGATCACATACTGTATATGGCAACAAAGTATACAAATGTACTAGATCACACACTATATGGCAACAAAGTATACAAATGTACTAGATCACACACTATATATGGCAACAAAGTATACAATTGTACTAGATCACATACTGTATATGGAAACAATGTATACAAATGTACTAGATCATATACTGTATATGGAAACAATGTATACAAATGTACTAGATCACACACTGTATATGGCAACAAAGTATACAAATGTACTAGATCACACATTGTATATGGAAACAAAGTATACAAATGTACTAGATCACACACTGTATATGGCAACAAAGTATACAAATGTACTAGATCACACACTATATGGCAACAAAGTATACAAATGTACTAGATCACACACTGTATATGGCAACAAAGTATAAAAATGTACTAGATCACACACTGTATATGGCAATGAAGTATACAAATGTACTAGATCACACACTGTATATGGCAAACAAAGTATACAAATGTACTAGATCACACACTGTATATGGCAACAAAGTATACAAATGTACTAGATCACACACTGTATATGGCAACAATGTATACAAATGTACTAGATCACACACTATATGGAAACAAAGTATACAAATGTACTAGATCACACACTGTATATGGCAACAAAGTATACAAATGTACTAGATCACACACTGTATATGGCAACAAAGTATACAATTGTACTAGATCACACACTGTATATGGCAACAATGTATACAAATGTACTAGATCACACACTGTATATGGCAACAATGTATACAAATGTACTAGATCACACACTATATGGCAACAATGTATAATGTACTAGATCACACACTGTATATGGCAACAAAGTATACAATTGTACTAGATCACACACTGTATATGGCAACAATGTATACAAATGTACTAGATCACACACTGTATATGGAAACAAAGTATCAGTGTATGTCTTACCTTTTTTCTTATGACGCACCACATAATGATTTACAGATGGTCCCTCTTCATCTGTTGTCCATGTCACATTCATTGAAGAGTCACCAACCTGTACAAGCTCAGGTTGGCTAGGTGACCTGGGAGCTGAAAATCAAAATCAGAGGATGTATGCAATATAAACATATGCCAAAATTTGAAAAACAAGCTTTCAGTTGAAGACATACTCCCCAACAGTGTGTTATATGACAAAGTCATATTGCAAATTTGAATAGTTTCTCTAGATACAAAGTTGCATAACTATTGATCAATTTGAAATTTGACCTTGATTATATATATATGGAGATCAAACTCAAAGGTCAAGTTATAGACCCTACATGGCTTGGTGCTTCATCTGTACTGCACATATCATAGTTATGTTATGCAACAGTTCTGACAGTAACTAGTTATGATTTAACAAGAGTCAGCAACTTGAATACCATGTCTAATTCTCCTCATTACACAAAGATATCGCAGAAAATTGTTCAGATCTGACCCACGCCCCTTTAAAGAACTTTCATTTTGAATAGGCCATTTCAGACTGCAAACAAGAAAGTGAGAATACAGTGCTCTCACTCAAATTGGGGGTATCATCACCTATTTGTACCATTTCTTAGGAGCTTTGTCCCTTGGTATTCGGTAGAAGTGTAAATCAGGGATGTTTTTCGTATTGTTCAAACATCGAGGAAAGCACCGAGTGCTCTATGATTAATCATGCAAGTAACCTATACCATGTATACCCTCAAGGTACACACAAACACGAAGTAGAGCGCCACCATGCCATATTTTGCAAAGACATATTCATCTGTCTTGTGCTACTCTTGGCAATTTTTCACAATATTATTTTGCAAACTATATAAATAAATGAATCTAAAAATAACAAATGTACCTTGGTACACCAGGTATATACTTACGTGCTAATTCTCTTGTTGTCTCTTCTCTTCGGATATATTCACCACCACCCACTTTGGTGTGGGCTCTGATTTTAACAAGGTACTGCGTCAAGGGTTTCAAGTCACCGATCTTCTTCTTGAATATATAAGCATCTGTGATATTATAGGTCAGTATGTGGCCTAATTCTGTTCCAAGCACTGTATTTGAAGAAGAACATGAGACAACACCAAAATTAATCATATAAAAGTTTAAACTGTGACTAAGTATTTTGGTTCCTACATTTCATTTAGCCCTGTGAGGGAAGAAATATGCTGTGTAAAATGATACATGGTACACCACTGTGACTAACAGAGTGTTGTCATACTGCATACCCAAAACAGGACACAGGTTACTCATACAACTAGGTTTGATCATGGATGGGTCTATGATACATGTGACGTCAGTTTGAATGATGAAATAGTTAAAACCTGATCAAAATAAGGTGTTTTTGAGAAATGAAATCTTACTTTTAACAATTGTAAGCATAATTTTTAAAATTATAGAAATATTCTGAGATAAAATTGAAGCAAAATGTGCTGGTCCAGTTAGGCATTCTTTTCCAAAATCTCCAGGCCCAAAAAAGTTACCCTTTCTCATACCTTTTTGAGCACAACCCCACCCTCCCAGGAGGCCCTCCTTGTGCGATATATATGGGAGTTGTGTACCCCCCCCCCCCCATAATTGCACCAAAATAAATCAACATAAAAATGGAAGCTGAACAGGTATCACAACAATTAACATGATTGGCAATGAAAGTATTATTACATATGTACCAGAGAGTACTTGCACTGGTGCACTCGAATACTGGTGGTATTTGCACTGCAGTGCAATATTGAAAACATAATTGCATACCTGCATGCAAATGGTATGCAAGTGAAGGTGTGATCATTCGCATTTGATCATACAGTGTCATTTTTATGGAAATTTGTTGCTCTAGATAAACAATATAAGAATAATAGAACCCCATTCAGCTCGAGTTTCAGTGTTGGTACTCATGCTTGCAGTGTTTTCTGCTGCATTTTCTCTTGCTATACTTGTGAAAGTACGGCAACAGAGAGCATTGCAAGCACTTGTTCAAATGCCTACAGTACACCACACTTGCACTCACGTGTCATGGATGCTGTCATAATACTTACTCTTTTCACAGGTTATTTCATAGCCAGTAATTACGCCATTAGGATTTTCCGGAAAATCCCATCTCAGATAGAAGCCATTGGATAAAGCAATCAATTCGTAGTCAGCCACTATACCAGGTACTGCAACACAACAAAACAGTCGTAAAGTAAGAACGAGTCTTTGTCAAACTCAAAGACATATCCCCCAACTAGTGTACTGAATTTTACTTTTTCAAACAAATATGGCCATCCTCCAGTTAAAGTTGAGAATCAAGATAATTTATGCGTCAAATGTGATCTATGTAGAAGCTTTTAAAGACACCTGTCACATTCAAATACTACAAAGCATGTGATTCACCAGAAAAGGATTGATTTGGCATTTCACTATAAAGGTCAAAGTCAAGGTAAAATACACATGTAATTCTAAAATTACGAAACATTATGTTTGATACTATAGGGGTAGGCACTTCAATGATGTTTCCATGTATCATATCTTACAAGCTACAGTACAAATACTTATTCCATCTAAAATTGCATGACCATGAAAACAACTCTGCCTAAATATGCCCCAAATGTATGTGTTACTTTTTTCCCAAGCTTTTTAGCAAATAGATCAGAGCTGATAACATGGGGGTAGACACTTGAACCAAGTCTTTTTTTTTTTCTTTTTTTTTTATATTTATAAGATTTTTATTGGTAACTTCAGTTGTTTACAATATAAGTTGCTCTTGTATTACATAATAAGATGGTGTATTGTTATCCATTTGTTACAGTGCCTTTCAAGTTTGTCTTTGTTAACAGCTATAATATACTCACAGTGATAATTGTATTTTACATGGTTCAAGTATAGTGCAAAGTGCGGTTTCAAGTTTTTCATCTTCATAGAGTAAATGTGTCTCTTGGCCAACAGAAGCAAGTGGTTATACAGATTTGTGAAAGTTATGTTTCCAAATGAACCAAGTCTTTATGTATTACAGTTCCTTAGCTATTGTACAAATAGTTGCTTTTTACAACAAATATGGCAACTACTCATCCAAATTTGAAAATTTTGCAAAACTACAGTGACAGTGAGCATATGCCAGTATGGTTTGTCACCTGTGTACCAGGTTTGAATGAATTTGACGGGTTCATATCAGAGATACAGGTGCAAACAGGTGCACAGACACACTGACAGAACCTGATGTAATGTTTCCTTCATGTAGCTTTGACTGTTGGGGGCTAAAAAATACCTTACCTCCTTCTGGTGTATCCGCATTCACAGGATCAGAAGAGGGTCCATCACCAGCACTGTTCTTAGCTTGCACTTCAATGGTATAAGTTGAATATGGTGTCAGATCACTTAAAATGGCTGGTGCTGTATTCACCACCAGTTCTTTAGTTTCTACAGCCCGCTTCTGTCTTTGCTGCTTTGCTAAGGAAACACTGGTGTACAGGATCTAGTCACATAAAAATAAAAAAAAACATCACTTGTAAACATACTGGAACTTGACAAGTCTCTAGACTACTCAATATGGACAGATTTAAAGTTTATAGAAAAGGACATGGTACCAGTTTTGCACCTTATAATATGGGGTAGACACTTGAATGGAGTCTCTACATACAGTTTTTGAGTTCAGCGATAAATTGATTTTTAACTGCAAATATGGCCACCCTTTGGTCAAATTTGATAAACTTGTTAAACAAAGCAATGTGTATATGTCCAATATGATATGTCACCTTTGTGCCAGGTTTGAAGAATATTGGATATTGCATGTTAGAGAAATTACATATTGTGGACAGAGACACTGATGGAACCCATTGTAATAATTGGGGAGGCGGACTAAAAACCTATACTAATTATGTTAAGAGTACCTATCAGAAAAATTAACTGATTAATATGCAAATAAGGATAGCTACTCTATATGTTTTTTCCACAAAAAAACTAAGCAGATCCCCACGTTATCGGAAAGAATCCCTTACTAAATTCAATTTCAAGGCAGTCTAGAGTTTTTGAGAAACTGGTGATACAGACAGACAGACAGACAGACAGACAGACAGACAGAGACAGATAGTCATGCCCAAGTATCTATTAAGCTCCCCCTTCAGGAGATAAAATGCCTCTAAACTACAACTACTAGTCTATATAATAAGGTGCGACTGCTAGTGACAATGTCTGTCACATATTATAGACATTATATATATTATTAGAAGATAGAAATGTGCTCTCAGTTTCAGGTATACTGTATTTCTTAAGTGTCACTCACCCTTTTCTGGTTTTGTTGACCTCAAATTTGAAAATCATTTTATTTGTTGTGTGATTTCAAGTTAGACATGAAGCTCAAAGTAAGTACTGTGTCTTTTCCTTGGGTATACTTCAGCGTACAAATTCAACATTTATGCTTGCTAATTAGATTGCAAGTTAACTTTTTTGGTTTTAATTTTCTATTGATTTCCAATGGTCTAAATGTCTACTGTTTTATTACTTTATTAAGTTGCCATTCGGGAAATTTCTGTGATGCCTGTAATGATATTTCACATTTAAGTTATTGTAAACAACTTCAATCTCTGTTTTGTACCTTGTAACCTGTAATTTCACCATTAACTGTGTCCTGAGGGGGCTCGTTCCAATCTACCATAATTTCTGTTGGGCCATTGACTGTCAGAACCACATTTGCAGGTTTTCCAACTGGTGCTGTAACAGAAGAATCAACATTTTGTTTGAATATTCATTTGAAGACTGAGAGAAAGTAATCGTTTTGACAAAAGTTCATCTCAGTACAAAATTAGCTCTACTGATGTGTTCAATCTCTTAAATGAAAGAAAATGAGAGTGTATATCTCGCCAATACTGGTTAGAGACCTTTCAGAAATGTTGTTATGTAGCATAGGGAAAAAGAAGGTCAAACTGTTCATTTTACATTCAAAAGGCTTGGTAAGGCCTAATAAAAAAAAAATTGTGTGGTTCTGATTACGCTCACTTTTAGAATAGATGGGGTAGGTATATAGATTTTTTATTTTATTATATATTTTTTTTCATGTACGAGTGTCTAGTTCAGGTTTTCCATTGTTTTCAAAATGGTCTCTGTGTTATTTATTTCTTCCTATCAGATTGGAAGAATAGTTTTATATTTTCTTTTTAAGTTGATGTCAGATTGGAAGAATAGTTTTATATTGTCTTTTTAAGTTGATGACAGTTTCCGCATCCACTATTACTTCACAATTTTTGCGATTTTATTATTTTTTTCTCAAATATGTAAACAAAAGTTTGGGGTTGGCAGTGAAAAACTGGAAGGGTTAAGTAACCGGAACCAAACACTTATTTTTTTGAGGCCTAATACAAGAAACAGTCAACAAAATGGGTGTAAACAAAATTCATGAGCTTATTAATCTTAAATAATTGAAAACAGAAGGAACAGAACTACTTCAATTGACCAAATATACTATAAAAATTTGCCATGAAACATTTGAGAAGGGTGATTTTAAAAGTACATGTAAGCTATAGCACAGAATGATTCTGATCCATACTTCTGGGAAAAAAATCAGCTGTTGAATAGCACCATCTAGTGGCCAAACTATACAATCTTTTGTCTTTTCTACAACTATAGGTATCTAGAAAATGTTACCTGATTCCCCTGAAAATCCAACAGCTTCCACTGGATCTGGTCCAGTACCTTGCATGTTACTGGTTTGAATGGTCATTTCAAACATAGTCCAAGGTTTATCAGTGTCAACTCTGAAGCTGGTTGTTTCCCAATCTCCAATCATTTCCGGTGTCCAATCTTCATCACCTGCTTTTCTCCATTTCAAAATATAGTTAAAATTTGGTCCATTGTGTGTTTCTGGTTCCATTGCCTGAAATTGACACAATATTCCAAGATTTATTTCCAGCAAGTCTTTTTATGTTCAAATACATAGCTCCCCCCACTCACACTACATGCATTGTGTTGTTGTATTAATGTCTGAAATATGGTCCTATGATTCACTAGCATTAGCAAGTTCATAACATCATGTACAGCAATGTCACTTAATGTACATAAAGTGACAATAATAAACAACTCCTCCTCCTTTTCCTCTTCCTCCCCGGGTTATTTAGTTATATATTCATAGTTGATAGATCATGAATTCTATACTGGATGGGTTCACTGTTGCTATGATTCTGTCTTGAAAACCAAAATTCACGGTACTTACATCCCAGCTTATCACCATGTGGTATGGAGTATCTGGTGTTCCTTTAAAGTTGGTTGGATTAAGAGTTGGAGGGGCTGGGTCAGTTGTTAGGGTTCCGACTATATCACTTGGTTCTGATGTTCCAATTCCATTAACGGCAACCACACGGAATTTATAAACTACCCACGGAGAAAGCTCTAATGCAGCTGTAGTTACAGCTCCAACCTTTGTCTGTTCTTTCCACTCTTCGTAATTGTCAAACTCTGTTGTGTACTGAACGATGTACTCTGTAATGGGTGAGTTATTGGAATCTGGTTCTGACCAGTGCAGGTTTACGTTTAAGTCATCATCCGTGTCCTCCACTCGTACATTCGTTGGAGCCTTAGGAACATCTGTGTAAGGTGTGAAATGTTATGACTTTTAATTAAAATAGATTTCACAGTACCTGTAAGTGTTTAACAATACCAAGTAGAGTGAATAGACCTGTTGATGTTCCAAGATGCATTGTGCGTCTCTCCATACAATGTCATGTATTGTGTATGTGCTGAAGGGTTTGCACACACTACTCTGGGAGATAGTTGTCACCTGACTGTACCCTGGGTTCCCCCTAAAATCCCTCTCTGCCATTGATGGTATTTAGTCAACATGTCTATTTCCATCATTTCCTGATAAAAATGTTATTTCAAACATACTAAAAGACAACACATGACTAGATGTAACAACAAAAGGACGTCCTCTCGCGCAATGCATCTTGGAACCGGAAAATTGAATATTAGTATGTTGCATTCCAGCAAACTCATATAAATAATACTGCCTATACTATTATGCTAATGTTACCATTCACACTATTTCATTGTGACATTTAGTCAGTTATCATCATAGCTATGAAAATGAATTGTCGAAAATATGACATAAAAAAGAAGGTATATGTATAACTTTACACTGAGGATCTGTCTATACATAATATCCTAACCATACACTGCTAACCCAAATATTTCAAAGATACTAAGGTCCTCTTCATCGGTGGATCGCCAGTTCCATCAAAGAAATTAATTTCTGTCACACTTTAACATGCTGAAGACAGCAGCTGTTGTCATGCAATAATATTCATACCATACCAGACAAGGGTACTGTATTTGGGTTAGAAATGTATGGTTAATGTTATTTTAAAGGTATATGTGTATGTATGTATGTATGTATGTATGTATGTATGTATGTATGTATGTATGTATGTATGTATGTATGTATGTATGTATGTATGTATGTATGTATGTATGTATGTATGTATGTATGTATGTATGTATGTATGTATGTATGTATGTATGTATGTATGTATGTATGTATGTATGTATGTATGTATGTATGCATGTATGCGTGTATGCGTGTATGTGTGTATGTGTGTATGTGTGTATGTGTGTGTATGTCTGTATGTATGTATGTATGTATGTATGTATGTATGTATGTATGTATGTATGTCTGTCTGTCTGTCTGTCTGTATGTATGTATGTATGTATGTATGTATGTATGTATGTATGTATGTAATGTATGTATGTATGTTATGTATGTATGTATGTATGTATGTATGTATGTATGTATGTATGTATGTATGTCTGTCTGTCTGTATGTATGTATGTATGTATGTATGTATGTATGTATGTTATGTATGTATGTATGTATGTATATATGTATGTATGCGTGTGTGTGTATGTATGGATGTGTGTATGTATGTATGTATTTAGGTGTGTGTGCACACATGCGTGCATGTATGTGTGTGTGTGTGTGTGTGTGTGTGTGTGTGTGTGTGTGTGTGTGTGTGTGTGTGTGTGTGTGTGTGTGTGTGTGTGTGTGTGTGTATTGGTAAATCATACAGTTGTTATTCAATGTTTTATGGATGAATTTCCAAAAGTTGGCAATCAAAGAGATGCAAAGACAGGAACATTTCTAGGTTGGACAGATTGAGTATTAAATACATACTTTGAACAGTCAGCTCAGCAGTTGCCCTGGCTTCATCCAAAGCAGTTGCAGCAACACAGGTATATTCATTAGTGTCTAACATCTGTGGTCTTCTGATGGTTAGTGTTGAAGTAGCTGGATCGACTCTGTATCGAGATGTTGGTCTGGTACCTAGTCGTTCACCATTTTTTTCCCAGTACACCTGTAGTTCTAGTTCTGTATCTGCTGTTGCTGAACACTCAAAGTTGACATCTGTTCCTTCAGTTGTGAACTTATCGGTGGGTGGTATATCAATAGTTGTTTTTCCTGCAAATTGATGGAAATAGTTGGTCAATTTCAAATTGTCCATCAAACTGGGGGAAATAGTGGGCCTATTTCAAAATGTCCTGCAAATTGGGGGGGGGGGGGGGGGACAGCTGCTGGTCAATTTCAAAATCTCGTCTTCATCACTGTGGTAGGTAATTTGAAAAAATAGCTTCTGACAAATTCATGATAAAGTAAGTCTTTTAAATGATGATTTTGTAATTACATTAGACTATTGAGAGCTGAGCAATATGCTATATCAAACCCCAATGTCATACATTTTTTGAGGTGATATACCAGTAAGGGCGGTTTTAAAGACCAAATCAGCCACATGGATGAGGATTGGGTATTTATTTTGGCTTTTTAATTCATAAAACAATTTTATCATGGCTTCCTGCTTGAAAAATCAATGTGAAACAACATATACCAAGTCCTTGCTTGTAACTCAATAAACTAAAAGCATAATGAATGTGTAAAAGTCTTTGTTATTGTTGTTGTTATTGTTACGATTCAACTTACTCAAAACAATCAGTTTTCCCTCTGCTTCTTCTTGTCCAAAGGAATTTTGTACATCACACGAATAAGTACCTGCATCACCCACAGTAATACCAGTGATGACTAGAGTGCCATTCTTCCAAATTTCATAACGATCGCCACTTACCGCCTGTCATCAAGGCAAACAAACATTAGCGCATTAGTCTTTTTGGAATGAGTACACAAGCTCAGCCACCCGAGTTATCAGAGTCAAGGAATTATGATCACCAAATCCAACTACGTCCTATCAGAGTATTAAAACTAACATTTGTATATGCTTCAATACTTTATACTCAGTAGTGTCTATTAAAGTGGCCATATGGATGAGAATTTGGTATTTATTTTGGATTTTTATTTGATAAAACAGCTTCACTAACTTTTTCTACTTGAAAAAATAATGTGAAATAACATATACCAAGTCCATGTTCATAACTCAATACACTGCAAAAAGATGCAAAAAGTGCAAAAAGTTTGTTATTGTACGTACAATAACAAACATTTCACACATTGTTTAATGTTTTGCTGTTTATTGAGTTGTGAACATAGACTTGGTATATGTTATTTCACATTATTTTTTCAAGTAGAAAAAGTTAGTGAAGCTGTTTTATCAAATAAAAATCCAAAATAAATACCAAATTCTCATCCATATGGCCACTTTAAACATCTGTGGTCTTCTGAGGGTCAGAGTTGAAGTGTATGGATTTATTGAGTATAGAGATGTCGGTCTAGTATTACTCTGGTAGTTACAACTTCAGTTTTCTAAGATAGGCACAAACTAAAATTATTGTCGCAACATCTTGATACAACAGTGATAAGCTATATTGAATGGACGTTGATTTAATTATAGTCTCAGTAGGGAAGTGTCTCTGAAAACTAGTTTTTTTTAGAGTGCCATGTAACTTGCGATGCTGTTTTGGGACTTCCAGTGTTTACACTATGTTGATCACAGGGTGATTAGAATCGCACAACAGAAGAACTGCTATCACCCACTTGCATAAGGCATAAACAAATAATTGTTTGGTTCTAGTTACGCGACTCCACCTAGCTTTTCACTGCCAACCCTAAACTTTTTTTTAGGTATTCGAGAAAAAATTGTGAAATCGCAAAAATTGTGAAGTCTCAACTTAGAAAGACACTCTAAAACTGTTCTTCCAATCTGTAATGGCTGTACATCTGATAGGAAGAAGGAAGAAATAACAACACAGAGACCATTTGGAAAACAATGGAAAACCTGAACTAGACACTCACATGAAAAAAAAAATCTATATACCTCACCTATTCTAAAATTGAGCGTAACCAGAACCACACCTTTTTTTATTAGGCCTATATATTTCACTGAGAATGAGTTTAGGTCATATACCGTATACCTATGCCAACATCAACTGTTCTCGATGAATATCTTCTATAAATATAATGATGTTTGTCCTCCCATATCAAGTGACATTGGAATGATAAACGTTATGATATTCCTGTTAAATGTCATCCGGAGTGTCTTTCTGATCGGACAAAACACCACAACTCCAAATAAATGGTGACTGCACTTTGTCATTGTTGTTATAGTACCATATTAAACCACGAAAATGGGATATTTTTCAAAACAGGGACATTTCAACAAAGAACAACCATATCTCACTAGCACTCTACATACAATGGGGCACACGATGAGTTTTGACATGTTTTGGGGCATAATTTTTGTTGCATATTTAAAAGATTCTCGCAGTATTCTACTTTACTGAAGAGTACTTGACAATCACTTGCAATTGCCTGGACTTACACCTGATATAACTTATATACGATGTAATTTATTATATATATGTACATAAACTGTTCAGGAAATTCCAACTTTTCTAACAATGTCAGAAGACAATTGTGATGTCATAGAAGACATGCACAGATATTAATATTATACTAAGAATAGTTTAATCAAAGTTTTATGAAAGCATTTTCACTTGAGGAAAAAGTTTATAAAGTTAGTTCATGTTAAGGCTTGGAAGAAAATACATCAATTTTTATGGAAGTTTTTTATTTTGTTCACCTGACATATAAGATTGGCTTTTTATAGTACATACATCCATCATTGACTTGAACAGTGGGGAAAATTTGGAAAAATCCACTAATGAATAAAAATATTAAAGAGGCCCTTACCTGTCCCTTGAATTTCCATGTCACTACGGGAGTTGGGGAACCAAATGTCTCGCAAGTTATTTTGGCTGTGCCATCCACAACTGTTTGTGTCTGCTCTGGAGGAGGTACAACTATCTTTGCAGGGACAGCTGTAAGAAAGGTATATCAAAAACAAGAATACTTTAAAACATAGACAAATCATACACATGATTTAGAGGAAAAGTCCAGTCAAACTATTTCTACCTTTGGTACATTTGTATTGATTACTGCTATCAACTCAAAGGAAAAGTCCGGTCAGACTTATTTCTGACTTTAGTACACTTGTATTGATTACTGCTATCAACTTAAAGGAAAAGTCCGGTCAGACTTCTTTCTACCTTTAGTACACTTGTATTGATTACTGCTATCAACTTAAATAGGATTTCTGGGTGATAAAATAGTACCCCAGGAACTTTTAATATTCAACTTTCGAATCTTGTAAAGAAGCCCTACTGCAATTTGCATGTGGTCTGCCAATTTGAGGATTTCCTGCAAGGGTTTATGGGAAAACCTCTGGTGATGACATCACATTTATCTTCATCTCTTTGTCTTGATACTCCTTGTGTTTGTCAAGACAAACAGATTAGTGCATTGATGTCATCACAAGAGGGTTCCCATAAACCCTTGGCAGGAATTCCCAAAATGGGCAAACAAATATGAAGAGCAGTAGGTCTTCTTTACAAGAATTCAAATTTGTATAAGTTAGAAAGGTGCTATTTTATAATCCAAAATCACATTTAAGGTGATATCAGTAATCAATACAAGTGTAAAATGAGCAAAAATGAAACATTCTCATGCTTCTCTCTGTTATTCATTTGGTAATTACCACTGGCCAGGTCTGGTAGGGGTGTGTGGCCAATGCTGTCAACCCCAGACCCCATTTTAGACCAATTTTGACCCAAAACCAATACCCCGTTTTAGACCGTTCAACTTTTTTAGATAGTCTGTAAGATACGCCATGACGGGGCGCCCTCAAACATCAGCCAACTCCTAACACGAGGCCAGTTAGGGCGAAACGTTACGACGTATCTTACAGTTTACTTTTTAGAAGACCCCATTTTAGACCAATGTTGAACCATGCATGGTTGAACGATGGATGCAATTTTGCGCATGTGCAGTTAACGTAACGATGCATTATGGGGCGATATCTAGGACCAAGCGTTTCAGGGGGTGTGCATGCTATCTCAACCAGTGAATTAGCAGGGGAAAATCCTGAACAAACAGAATAAAAAATTATGAAATGTGGACCCCATTTTAGAGTCATTAGCTCTCAAAAGACAGTACCCATGTTAGACCAGAGAGCGAAAAACCCTACCCCAAAGTATACCTATACCCAATAGGTGCCCCCCCCCCCCCCCCACCAGCCTTCTCTGTGTGAGGGCTTCCCATCATGGTATAACTTACAGACTATGTGAGTACCCCTGATAGAATAAACTTATACATACCTTGGACATTCAGAAACATACTCTGCATGATTTCGCCATGTTTATTTGATGCAACACACTGGTATACAGAGGTGTCACTGACTTGGGCATTAGTAAAGGAAATTTTATTCCCCATAATTGTCCTTCTGTCTGCAGTTTCTGAGAAATAAATCAATTTTGTAACAATCAATACGACATGAATTAAACTAACGTCCATTCAATAGCTTAACACTATTGTATCAAGATCTCGTAACAATAATTTTTTTTTTAGTTTGTGTCTATCTTAGAAAACCGAAGGTTCAACTACCAGGGTAATATTTTAAGGGACCCTTCTTTTTCTTTACTTATAAACCGTTTGCTATTTATCGTAAAGAACACTATCTATGACTGTAAGATTGAAATGGTACACCTATTTTTTAATTTAGTGACAGTCAACATTGGAGCTGTAAAGCAAACCCAAGATATTCAACTGAACTAACCCGTTATTTCTTCACCATTCTGAAGCCAGGTGACTGTAGGGGTTGGAATACCACCAGGTTTACACTCGATGGTTATGTCGGATTCCGGTGGAATAGTGTAATCTTCCGGCTGCTCTTCCCAGTACGGCTTAGCTAAAATAAAACAAGACAGACACACAGACAGGGGATAAATCTCAAGATTCAATTTATTTCTCATCACAACTTAGTCTTGCTGCTACATCCCTAGGGCTATTTCTCATCACAAATTAGTCTTGCTGCTACACCCCTAGGGTTATTTCTCATCACAACTTAGTCTTGCTGCTACACCCCTAGGGTTATTTCTCATCACAACTTAGTCTTGCTGCTACACCCCTAGGGTTATTTCTCATCACAACTTAGTCTTGCTGCTACACCCCTAGGGCTATTTCTCATCACAACTTAGTCTTGCTGCTACACCCCTAGGGCTATTTCTCATCACAACTTAGTCTTGCTGTTACACCCCTAGGGCTATTTCTCATCACAACTTAGTCTTGCTGTTACACCCCTAGGGCTATTTCTCATCACAACTTAGTCTTGCTGTTACACCCCTAGGGCTATTTCTCATCACAACTTAGTCTTGCTGTTACACCCCTACGGCTATTTCTCATCACAACTTAGTCTTGCTGCTACACCCCTAGGGCTATTCTGTTTACTGTGAAGGCAACCGAAGGTCGCTAGTGAGGGCAAGCACCCTCATATTTATCAGAAGAAAGCCCAAGGTCTAGCAGCTAGACTAGTCACAACTAGGAAAGAAGAATTCTCTCTCAATCCCGTGCTTCTACAAAGTCAATCTAATCCATAGGATTAAAATATTAATCCCCCTTGCAAGAAATACATTAGCTTTGAACAGAGTTGTAAATATAAAGTAATCTGGTGTAGAATAAATCAACTGACATTGGATTAAAATCTGAAATAGTCCAAGACCACGTACATGAGGGTACATTTTGTCTCAGATTTTTGGAGTGAGGACAATTGTTTTGTTGAGTACAGTAAAATCTACCTGAAATTTTACCTGATTATTTACACCCCCATTAACTTAGCAACAACAACAACAACAACAACAACAACAACAACAACAACAACAACAACAACAACAACAACAACAATGGACATTATAAATTCGGATAAAGAAAGTTTTGTTCGCCATGCGACATAATACCTCAAACTAACCAAACTGAATACATTTCAACAACAACAACAACAACAACAACAACAACAACAACAACAAATGAAATTTCTCAATGTGTGTCTAACTCGTTGGTTTTGCTGTGCTCAAAATATGAGTGAAAAATTTCAAACTTAAATTTTAATGAATCATAAGGGTTTTGTCTTTTGACTCGTAGTGACTAGGCCCCTTAGGTCACTAAAATTTTGCACAGCTAAATGTTTGTGAACAATGTTTGTGAATTAGATATTGCCACTATAAGTCAATACACAAGAGCAATGACATTTAGATCGCAACCATTTTCTGGCTGAATGAAGAAGAATATTGAGGAAAATATAATTATGTCTCTGAATAAAAACTTTGGAAAAAATACTTGTGATCTGGAATACTTTGACGCACATTTTGAGCACTGGAGAACTGTTGTGTAGACACACATTGTCATGACATAGAATGACTGGGGTACAAAAACCACAAGTTTACTTTTTGTTCAAACACATTCAATCTGTCTGTGCAGTTACTACACACCTTCGACTTTCACAGTGACTTCCTTGGTGTCTGTTCCACCACTATTGGTAGCAGTGCATCTGTATTTACCCTCATCTGAATATTCTACGTCTGTAATTTCCAATGTCTGACCAAACGACCGGGAAGAGTGACGATCTTGGGGAATTTCTTCACCCTGTGTTTTTTCCCATGCAATAGAAGGAGTTGGACTGGAATAGAAAAACACAACATGTCTGATATTCAAAAATATCTTTACAATATCAACACTACGTTATACATGTTGTACCTAAGGTGGGGGCTATAATGAGTACACGAGGTGAGAAATGTGTTGTACCTACAGAGGGAGCTAGGAGTACCTGAGGTGAGAAATGTGTTGTACCTACAGGGGGAGCTATGAGTACCTGAGGGGAGAAATGTGTTGTACCTACAGTGGGAGGTATGAGTACCTATAAGGTGGGACTTCTAAGTACCTATACGATGGGATTTATGAGTACCTATGGTGATAACTTGAGTTGGTGAGTGCGCATACAAGTGGTATTTGCACTGTACTGCAATACCGAAACCATTACTGTATGCAAATGAGTGAGCTAGATTTTTTCCATGTAGATGTATATAACATAGCATTCATGTACAGCTATGTGTTTCAGATAAACATAATATATGTAAAAAAAAAGAAAAAAAAAGAAGCCCATCATATATGTAAATGCCAGTATGAGTATTTTGTGTATTTGCATCCATACTTTCAGCATTCTCTTCACCACACTCACTTGCTTCACTTTTGAAAGTACGATCGCAGAGAACATGGCAAACACTCGTCTGTCATAAGGGAATGCATGATGACAAGATAACACTTACAAGCCTTCAGCCAAACACTTCAGTCTCATATCTTCATTTCTCAACACAATGACGTTACCGTTCCCATCAGGAATGGGCGAATACAGCATTGTAGGTTTACGTTCTGCAGCAGGTAAGGCTGTCAATAACAAACAGTTTAACATTTGGTTATCAATAAAACACTACATCACAATTAGGTGTTTCCCCATCTTCATCATGCTGTAAATTCTAGCTTTCACATGTATTATTAACACTAGGCTATAAGTCATCAACAAACAAAAGTGGTGGATTTGTGGACAATTAGGAATTTCAAAGAAAAAACAAATTTCAAATATAACAAAAGAAAACTCAACAGAACATATAAAGAAAACAAACTGAGTTCAGACACTTCCTGTAACCCCAGAGGTGTGCACACTCTACTGATCTTAACTGTTTATTTATATTTTCACCAGTAAAATTATGAAAGGCGAAAAAAGTTTTGCTGAAAAATCTAAGACAAACCGGTCATGTTCGTGAGTGAAGATACATCATAAAAATTTCCATAAATACAGGTAAACGATAGAAATGAAAACATTTTTCAAATTATTTAAGAAAACAAATAAAATTGACCTAAAACAACTTACACGGAATGAAATTAAAATATTTTTTTTTTCAAATACATATAAAAGTTGACAAAAAAAATTCCTACTAATATGCAGACTATAAAAAAGTCCTAGGTGGTGTTCTAACAGACTCCCTATATTACTTCTACAAAAAATGTCTGTGTATGGCTATTGAAATGATTCAAAAGTTTGTCTATGATGTCGGAAAACATTCAATGTACGAGATACTGTAGAGTTTAAATTTGACTGACCTCTTTGGAAAACATTCTACTATTACTACATGCTTTAACTGAGCTGCAATTTTCACAACAAAATCTACCTTTCCACAAAGAAACCTCATGACTTTTCAAATCAATTTACATGTGGTCACAGAATAATAACTGGTACTGTCTGGTTAAATTTCAAGAGAGTGAGACAAAAGCCACTCATCAGTCACTGCTGTTTGTATAATGCACCACTTGAGGGCGCTGTGTGGAGAGGTAAATTTGGTCGTGTATAAATTGTTCATGCCACGAATACGAGCGTGCAGGGATACAATGCTTCACATACAGGTATTATTTCCCTATTTTCATATCAATGGCTACCTTGACTGGACTATCAATGATTTGTACATACTCTTTGTAGGTATGGCCTTGCAAAACATATACTTTAATATGATATACAAGTATTTTAGTATGAATGGAATGTGTTTATTCTGAAATGAATCTGCTTGTTTTTTATGGATATAAAACAAAAGATTTCAACAGGAATGCCACACAAAATGAATGGTAAAATGATGTCAACTGCAAATACTATTATATTTTGATACTCCAGTCAATCTACACAGATTCTGAGTCTTGGTTTAATGTTCTGATGGGGAAACACTTGTTTGGTATACACCAAATTCATGAAATCAATACAAGTGCAGGAGGAAAGAAGTACTTCTTTAGTCAAAAAAGTGCTACAGGAAAAGACTTGGTACAGTTATAGTTGGACACACATGTACAAATAAAATTACATAACATTCTAGTATTGCTGGTATTAACATTGTTTTCATGTGAACGTGATAAAAAATGAAGGAAAGACATGCATGATGATGATGATGAAGTATGTATGTGGATAAGTCTCTCGCGAGATGACGATGTATATTAGCGGAGTATTAAGAGATGTCTTAAAATAGATATACAAACAACAAGATGACATTATGCCATGTGGCATGTGCCAAATAAACAAAGCAAATGAGAATAGACTTCACTCGGTGTCCCTGAGGAAGGTTTATACCTTAGTGAAAAAAATGATAAGGGCCATGAGGAAAAAAAAAATGTTTTTTTTAGGAATTAATGACCGAGATGAAAATAGAAAAAAATTGTCACTATTTTATAGCATGAATGAAAAGAGAATATATATACAGGGGAGATATTAATCAAAAGAAGAGTTTTGATGGAAATGAGGGCGAAAGGTTCCTGTTGGGATACCAAGTGCAGTGTAACGTATTAAACAAAATGTAGTCTATGAATGATCTGAAAATGACTGATGATAGTATTAAAGATATATAGCTAGCTAAGCTTGAAATGTGGTCAATACAACCCGTACTTGCTGCTGAATCCATTGTAAAAAAGAATGCATTATGTAGAGAGAAAGAGTATGATACAAAGAAATAGAGGGTATGTGATCATGTGTGACATGTGAGATTTGGAGAAAAACAATTTGATAAAAAAAAAGAGAAGAGATTTGTACATCAGCCGATTTATTTGTTAGTGTTTAGTTGTCCCAAGTCATATTATTGTTCTTTGTTCAGAGTAAAACATAGAAAGACAATTGGTATATGTGAATGATTATATTGTATCAGATGTGCAGATGCACAAAATACCATGATACGGAGGTTTAGTTAGGATGTATTTTTTGGAAAATTACAACAAAATCACCTACTCTGTTGACTCATTTAATAATGACAAAATGTAAGCAATATTTGGTTATATTCAACTTTGATAATGGTTTCTTTGTCTTTAAAAAAAATTCAATTCAATACAAAGTTTGATCTAATATTTGTAGCTGAATGGTGAAATTCGAGAAAAAGGTCAAAGCAGTGTCAAAGGTCAAGACAGGGTTAAATAAGGCTTCATGACAATATAGTTGATGCCAGTGGTCCACAACATTGATTGTTATGTAGTGTTTCATATGGACAGGTTGGAGTTGGGGTGGGAGAGGAAGTGGAATGGGGTAGGAGAGGTTTAAACATTTGAATAATGGGAGGGGGTACTTTTGAAACTGTATGACAGATGGGGAGGGCGGGAGAGGGTTATTCTGAATTGATTGGGGGGAGGTACTTTTGAAACTATGACAGATGGGGAGGGAGGGGGTTATTCTGAATTGATTGGGGTGGGGTATTTTTGCATGACAGATGGGGAGGGAGGGGGTATTCTGAATTGATTGGGGGAGGTACTTTTGCATGACAGATGGGGGGGGGGGGTTTATTCTGAATTGATTGGGGTGGGTTACTTTTGCATGACAGATGGGGAGGGAGGGGGTATTCTGAATTGATTGGGGGGGGGAGGTACTTTTGAAATTATGACAAATGGGGAGGGAGCGGGTTATTCTGCTGAATTGATTGGGGTGGGGGTACTTTTGAAACTATGACAGATGGGGAGGGAGGGGGTTATTCTGCTGAATTGATTGGGGTGGGGGTACTTGTGAAATTGATCCTTTCTGTGAAGTCATGAATATATGGCAACAGATTTTGAAAGCAACTATAGGAATACATGATAACATTATTGAGGATGCTCTGCCAGGATCTGATAGAAGGGTAACTTACTTGTAGCAACAGTAACATTGAATACAGGAGACTGTTTAATTTCACCGTATCCATCTTGGATGACGTTACAAAAGTACTGAGCACTGTCTTTTGCCACCACGTTGGAGAATATCAAGTTGCCCAATGGATCTTCAGCAACACGTTCACTCAGTTGCAAACTTTCAGGTAGCTTTTTACTCCAGAACACTCTAGGCTCTGGCACACCAGGAGGTGGGAGGCATGGCAATTTGGCACCTTGTTGAACTCGAAAATTGAAAGCACCTGCAGAATCCAGTGCAAACCTGTCCAGAACTAAGAACAAAGTTTTATTTACAGTGATTATTAAGACTGTAGCATGAAAAGTGAAGCGGTTACAATAACTGCTAAAGTGTACACTGAAATTGGTAACAATTTTCAATTTTGTTTTTGAACAAACTTTAAAATGATAAATTGGTTTACCAACACCAATTTGCATTGTTGATCATTCTCACTTGCACCTACTCAAAGATATTTGCAATATGTTATCACTACTCTATGAATGATAAGACATTCACTACGTAACAAATAACAATGTTAATCAATATACTTACAGCTGACTCTCAAATCAATCTTACTACTCAATGCTGTACCAAAGCTATTTCTTGCAAAGCACTGATATATTCCACGATGGTTCCTGTCACTTGCCACCAGGAGTTTAATAATTCTTCCATCCACTTCATAATCTCGGTCTGTTGATAAGACTGTACCATCTTTTTTCCAAACATATCTGTACAGTTTAGGATGACATAAGAATGTTATCTATACCACCTGTATCACATTCTAATTGGTCTAAAGGCCTCCATTTATTTTGCATGTAATTTGAATGTTATCAATACCACCTGTATCACATTCTAATTGGTCTAAAGGCCTCCATTTATTTTGCACATAATTTGAATGTTATCAATACCACCACATTCTAATTGGTCTAAAGGCATCCATTTATTTTGTACATAATTTGATTGTTATCAATACCACCTGTCTCACATTCTAATTGGTTAAAGGCCCCATTTATTTTGCATGTAATTTGAATGTTATCAATACCACCTGTCTCACATTCTAATTGGTCTAAAGGCCTCCATTTATTTTGCATGTAATTTGAATGTTATCAATACCACCTGTCTCACATTCTAATTGGTCTAAAGGCCTCCATTTATTTTGCATGTAATTTGAATGTTATCAATACCACCTGTCTCACATTCTAATTGGTCTAAAGGCATCCATTTATTTAGCACGTAATTTGAATGTTATCAATACCACCTGTCTCACATTCTAATTGGTCTAAAGGCATCCATTTATTTTGCACATAATTTGAATGTTATCAATACCACCTGTATCACATTCTAATTGGTCTAAAGGCTTCCATTTATTTTGCATATAATACGAATGTTATCAATGTGTCTGTGAATATTCATGAGAACTGTTTTACACTGTTAGGGGTATAGGCCCTCAAGACTCACAAATATTCAGTGTGCAACTTGAATACATTATTTCTACAGACTCCCATGATGCAATAGCCCATAGTAAAGATACCCTACAAAGGCACAAGATCAACTTGATGTTTCTCTGAAATCGCAAATAATTGAAGGTGATGTAAACTCATGAAATGACTTTCCAGAATCAATAGTTTATGAAAATGATTTTATTTCCTTGAGTGGCATAAGCTTCCCTGTCAACCATTAGTTGAATGATGTGATTAAAGGACCTGGGAATCAATCCACAGTTCTAACATTATCTTATCAGTCGTGACAGAAAGGTTACATAGGATCATTCTTTTGTTCTACAGCTTTGCCAGACAACTGTTTTCCACACTTTCAAGTTTAATTCTGCAACAAACTTGGCCTTTAAAAAGTGTACATAGTAACAAATCTCTCAGTCTAGCTGACAGCTATACTTAAATTCCCCGTCTGAAATTAAAGTTTTTAGATTTTCACCGATAACTTACGTAGGTGCTGGGTTTCCTGTTGCTTCACACTCCAAAGGATATTCTTGTTCACGTTCATCCACAACTATGTTTGTTTGGGGTTGCTTTGTAATGCTAGGTGGCGCTAAATCTGTGATGAAATAAAACAAAATGTCACAATCAATGAAACAGACAGCTGAGAATGTTAACAACTGGTACTGGAAGACACACACACACACAGGGACAGACAAAAACATCAACATTATTATTTTCATTTAGTAAAGTTTGCCAATTAATGGATATTTAATTTTATTGTTTTAAAGAATTTGTTAATTTAGGAAGTCCAGGAATCTTGATGACATTTCTCCTTCACCCGGGCTAAGAGTAAGAGCAGTTAAAAATTATATCATGGTGTTCATGTACCAGCAATGCAGTGGCTGATGATGATAACATTACAAACCATTAGCTATTGCTTATAGCTTTTCTATAAGATTCCCTGTTAGTACAGGCTGTGCCAGCTGATTTGCGGTTATATCACACTAATTCCTGTGTAGTGTTAGCACAAGCCATTTCAGCTGATTTGCACTGCTGTTACACTGTTTCACTGTAATGGCAGGCTAATTCCTGTGTAGTGTTCGCACAAGCCATTTCAGCTGATTTGCACTACTGTTTCACTGTAATGGCAGGCTATTTCCTAAGTAGTGTTAGCACAAGCCACTTCAGCGGATTTGCAATACTGTTTCACTGTAATGGCAGGCTAATTCCTGTGTAGTGTTAGCACAGGCCATTTCAGCTGATTTGCACTGCTGTTTCACTGTTATGGCAGGCTATTTCCTAAGTAGTGTTTGCACAGGCCATTTCAGCTGATTTGCAATGCTGTTACACTGTATTACAATAAAATGCTGGTGTATAGAAATTACATGAAAGACAGCACATTTGAATGACGTCATCAACTGTGAGGGCAGTATTACATTATGGAAAAGAAATTGTTAAACTGTAAACATGGATATTTAATAACCATTAATATATATATAAAAGTGTTAGAAGTTGTATAACACAAAATATGCTTGCAATATATATTGCTTACACATTAACAATAACATGAATTACAAACTATTCATACGTAAAGTACATAAGGATGTTCATACATGAAATTCTATATTTCTCATCGTAACACCTCAAAAATGATGGGTCAGTCGGTTAAAAAAATTGATCCAAAGTTGCAGGTGTTGAGTAACCAGGGGTGTGAAAAGGTGGCCATGTCAGATTTAGTAAGACAATGAAGAAGGACAAGTGACTTGTTCAAAACTTGTCTGTTTCTCAATCAAAAGTGGAAGAAGAGAGAACTTGTGTATGAATCACAGTTCTTCCATGATGAACATACATAGTGTTATAAAAAAAGTATTTAAAAAAAGTATGTGTTGGTGATACCTTCATTTCATAATCATACTTTACTGTCTGACAAACTTAGAAACGACAATTTAAAATCAGAAAGAAACTGTGAAGCATATAGTTGAGTCAAATTCCCGTATTTCAGCAATAAACAACAATTTCTGTTGAGATACGTACTTGTGAGGTCACCATCATACAATCAGTAAGGTTGTAATTCTTTTTCTAATCTGCCATAGAGGGCGTCAATATTTTTTATTTCGCAAAATTGAAGAACTATAGGGTTGGCTGGGTCATTAGAAACATAGAATAATGTACAATCACCCTTAGGACTAACAAAAAAAATTGTTTGGTTCCGGTTTACCTGACCCCCCACCTAGTTTTTCATGCTGACCCTAAACATTTTTTTTTTATGTATTCGAGAAAAAATAAATAAAAGCATGAAAATTGTGAAATCTTGCAAGAAATATTGGATGCGAAATCTGATATCAACTTAAAAAGACAATATAAAACTGTTCTTCCAATCTGTAATGGTTGTACATCTGATGGGAAGAAATAAATAACACAGAGACCACACGGAAAACATAACTACCTGAACTAGACACTCACAATATGCAAAAAAAAATTTAAAAAAATGAATACATAAAAAATCTACCTACCCCACCTATTCTAAAATTGAATGTAATCGGAACCACACAATTTTTTGTTTATGCCTTGAATATTAAATAAGTATTTGTTGGAGACAAAGCTCACATCTAGGTATTATGACTACTTGTATTAAAATACTATGAATAACAAATCAAAGTCAAAGTGAAAATTCTGAAAAGTACATCTCTGAAGCACTAGTAATATAGGTTTTATTAATATTGTAGGGATGGGATTATTGTTAACTTGACAGGGAATGTTACAGGGCTTGTTGCCCATTTTAATGGATTATCAAATATGAAGTGAAATACGAGGAAATTACAAATAGAAGTGTTATGAACTTGGAACTTAATATTACACAAGATGAAAAGTACTACAAAATCAATACAAAATCATTTGTTTACTTTAAAGGTGTGATGTTATAGTTGTCATGGGTTACATACACCACGTTCCAGTTATCAGAAAAACAAAAGATTACAAAGTTTGGCCACTTGGAGTGCTGTTTGTTGGCAGCTGTTGGACCAGAAATTAGGACTATACTAAGCCTCCTTCATTGATTATAATTTGCAAGTGTTTCGCAGCAAAAGTTTGTTGTATTCTCAAGGCATTCAGCTAACTTAGTCCTGGATAAAGTATCATAATTTTTTGTAACTTTATTGTTTTAGCTGCATTTTGTTGATGCCTTTGTGCATTGGCCATGTGATTTATGGCACACCTCTTGAGACATTTCTTTGCAAATATGACAGCAAAATGGTAACTGGAATATGGTGTATTAAAAAAAAACATCACTAACACCAAGTACATCTCTTAAATAATCAAGGCTTTGTTCATTCAGTTTTTCCTCTCTTTTGAGCAGATGATGACACTGGTTTGATTTATAGTGGAAACAGGGTTTGTCTGGTGTTTCACTGACAAAGGTCAACATTAGTTTAACCCCAAATGAACATTATAATAGAGACACTCACTCACAAACAGTAGGTAGGGTCCTGTACTTACTTAATCACATGACAAATCAATGCAAATTTTTACAATGCAGTAGATATAGGCTTCTGCCGAAATGATTACACAAGGACTTGATGATTTTATTGGCTTCAATTATTTACTTTCCTACTATACAAATAATCAACTTGTCTGATTCCATATCCCAGCTGCTGTGTGGAACATCTTTATTGTGATTTATTTTGAGTTTGAAATTGTTGGTGTTTGTATACAAAATGCTGTGTCCCATCAAGGAAATGCCACATAAACTTGATACATAAACTGGATATAGATGCAAATGCATAGCATGCTCCAACTTAGTTATATAAGGTCTGATAGGTGGTAAATGACTTCTACTGACCAATACAATGATTCCTTACATAGACTTCAAGAGAGGTGGTAATTCACCACTATTGACCAATACAATGATTCCTTACATAGACTTCAAGAGAGGTGGTAATTCACTACTATTGACCAATACAATGATTCCTTACATAGACTTCAAGAGAGGTGGTAATTCACTATTGACCAATACAATGATTCCTTACATAGACTTCAAGAGAGGTGGTAATTCACTATTGACCAATACAATGATTCCTTACATAGACTTCAAGAGAGGTGGTAATTCACTTCTTTTGACCAATACAATGATTGTTATTATTTTTATTATTACATGTAAACTTTACTTTGTGAAAGAAAAGAATGCAAAAATGCTCCTAAACATCCATTTAGTAATATGAACCCACATTTAAAGATGGTTACATTTATCTGTCATGAAAAACTTCTCAAAAATGACATGGGTTGTTAATGAAAGTTTTTATTACTAATTAATATTATATCTTGATATTTTATTCCATTAACTTACCAATTTATGAGTATTTTAGTTGATTATTACTTTAGTTTGTTCATATGTTTATAAACTTGTTAAATTTTCTCTCTATTGAATATTTCAAAACATAATATTTCCTTGAAATACTTACCAATTGATACACAAATGGCTAGTTTGTTAGTTTTTATTTGTTGTATATTTGTTAACATATGTTTCCTCCACTGAGTTCAGATTTGAGTACAGGGTATATTTTTCTGTCTGTCTGTCTGTCTGTCTGTCTGTCTGTCTGTTTATTACGGTAGTGTTATTTGTTCTGTTCACTATTATGTTTTGACCATTCTTATGGTCTTATATTAGTATAGGTATACTTTTTGTTACCAAGTTCTCTTAATGAAGTTAATTCAATTTTCAATGTTGAATTTCACACAATTTTGACCTGTAGAGTTCAGGTTTTCGGACAGAGTGTATGTTTTGTATATGCATTTACTTACCAAGCAAAGCTTGATCTGTAGTATGTGTGATCCAGTAATGCATAAAAATGGGAAAGGCAGGAGGAAGGTAGAAGCAAGCAAGGTAAAGACAGCGTAGTAATCATAGATACAGTGACTTCACACACACACAAGACATGAACAAAAGGTGAGTACGGTACGTTACGGTTAATACCAGTACGGTTGGAGACCTCAGTCACAAATTAACTTACACATTACCTTTCTTTTTGTCAGACACTGCAACAGCCACTTGTAATTTAAAGCAGTAAACGCATCACCATGTATCGTATACAACACATGCAAAAACAATACAAAATGACACACACAAAAAAAGGGGAAAACATAATTGAGAGTGAAGTCTTGAAAAAGTCTCATTCTAAATCATAAATAAAAATGAAAATATGATAGTCTGACATGATATTATAACATAATTTAAAATAATAATATAATTAATGATAATCAATGTCAAATTATAGTTTACATTTTGTGAAATCCATACATGAAATATTTATAATCATTTACTATGAAAAAGTAAATAACAGAAGGTGAAATGTTTGAATTTTTTATGTTTATGAGAGCTGAGGGGACCATATGGGTTTTATTTGGTATGACTCAATGTATGTATGTATGACTGGTATTATTAACATATATATAGAAATATATAGTATGAATTTCGCAATGTTTTGCAGCCAGTGCCATTCAAAGTACTGCCACCATATACTGCGATAATCACATAAAACTGTTGTCAAAATCACATGCCTGTATGAAAACAACTCATATCTTTTCTGAAAATTATTTTTAACCAATTTCATACAACTGTTATTATGAAACTGTTACCCAATACCTAAAAAAAAAAGAAAAAAAGAATTGTTTCTGGACCAGACATTTTTTTAAAAGTGATGTGACAACGCATTTTTATTGTTGTTTTAATCGTCAAACCTGTCACTCAATCTACTATTTATGACAGTTACTGTTCTTTAGATTTTCAGAGCAAGTGTGTAAGTGGGGCAGATGTCATTTGCTTGTTCATGATTGGCTCTGCAGTTGTCCTCACTGAAGCAGCAATGAATGTATTGTAGGGTTATGTTTCTGTTTTCCGCCTGGATCTGCTGACAGCATGGGTTGAACAAAAAGGAAGATCGATGCGAGAGTATTTAAGCGATGCGCTCGCTGACCAGAAACAATTCATTTTTTTGGCCTATTACAAATAAAAAGCTTTGGACTAGCACCTCCAACTTTTTCCACTTGCTACCACTAGAGGGCGTAGTAGCAGTTCTTATTGTAAATATTCCTCATATTGTTTCATGAACAATACTTTCAATGCCATTAAAATTATATTCTTTCCCATACATCTTTATTTATACACTTGTCTCAACTTATTACACATGGCAATAATTTTTTATACATACATTTATTGAATTATTTTTCTTTCAGCAACTGCTGTAAAGAATGTCTGTGGTCATTCATTATTTTTATCTCTTGGAGTCCAACATGGATATGTCTGGGTGGTAAATACTTTCAGATTATTTTATGTTTAATATATTCCAATAAATTAAAAACTTCACAAATAAAGACCACAAAATACTGAAAACTGTATTTGTGTGTTTTCTTTTAGATAAAGACCTAACAGTTATATGATCAGAAAAAGAAATTACATATTAAAACTTTTATCGATATTTTAGATTGTGGTAAGCACTGCTCATCTCTACTTTTGTTAAAAAAGTTTTGAACACTGAAGAATGGAATAAAGTACTACTATATTTCTACAAAATATTTGTGAAGGACTAATGTTTAAAGTGGCACAAGCTGAGTTTATAATTTTTTTTTTTTTACTCAAGTGAAAATACTGACGTAATAACTTTGATTGAACTATTTTAAAATGATTTTAATGTTGATGTGTTCTTTCTATAACATTATGATTGTCTTCTGACCAGTGTGTCCTCTAAGCCAATTTGACGCGCCACAGACGCACACATTTTCTAGTGACTCACCAAAATTTGGTGTTCTCCTATCTTTTTCTATGTGGCGACTCACAAGAAATGCCTGTTTTTATCATTTTGGCCCAAAACAACAAAATTTGGCTATCATTAGAGGGCATACCGCTTCTGATATTGTTAGAACAGTTGATTTTATAGTAGGGGTTTCTTGAACATATTTTGATACACATTATAAATTATGTCATCAGATCGTTTAGAAATTATCTCTTGATACCAGGTTTGAGTTTAGTTCATTGCAAGTGGTGGCAAAGTGTGATCCTGTGTGAGTACCTTATAAATATGCAGCATAAACTACACCATGGCCCATAAATGTAAAAACTCAGCTTGTGCCCCTGTAAATAGCATGACACTATCCAATACAATAGACAGTGATGTCCACTTTAAAGATACGTGATCACTCAGAGGAGACCAAGTGAATAATTGGGTGCTAAGTAAAAAAAGTCACGTAACTCACTAACTTATGGAACTATGATTAATAACAATCTGATTTTGGATTACACACTGCGTATTTGATACAAACTGAAAGTCATCTCTCTATGTTTGTACACTGAACATTCCTTGTTGTTTGCAATTTATGTTTACAACTACTTTGGTAGCAATAATACTGACTGCAAAAAACAACAAATTTTTCAGTCTATTGATAATTTAGTAACTTGTGATAAGACCTCAATTCCTTAAAAATTCTGTTTTAAAATGATGTATTATTGGTTTGATACACATGTGAATGATACACATGTGAATGCTAGTGTGATCCAACACTAATTCCACCATCTGCTCAATTTCCACAAAAAAATGAATGTTTGGGGTCTCAGGGTTCACAGTCACAAATTAAAATTGCTACTCACAGAGTCGAACAAATTTTCTTGGAAGTGAATCCAAAATTTTCAGGGATGCCTTGTCAACATGATCAGGACTGTGACGAGATGTCAATGAAAATTTAGGATTGAAATTTTTTCAATTTTTGCTGATCATCAAACTATGTCCTGTGATAATTTACTACAGAGTAAAAGTTGTAGTACTTGGACCACTTAGCTTTTCTCATCAGCTAAGTGATCTCATGTTATTCATCAAATCAAGGCAAATCCACAGGACAACACACGCACATAGAACATACCAACAGCGGTAGCAGCAGCAACAACTAAAGGAGAAATAGCAGTTGAATTGCAAAGTGTAGCGTTGAAGAAAGCAGCAAAAGTTATGTATTTACACACATATATACATATTAAAAAAATGTAATGTACTGCAATGTAATGTAATGTGATGCAATGTGGGGTGAAATGTAACTCTAAAACGACATTCTACAATATGAAGAATTGTCTTAAGACTGGAATATCATTGTTTTTAGGCATTCTGGTACAAACGTCCCACAAGAGACTGATAAATTTCTCCAACAATGATCAGGCCAGTCTCTATATATAATGTGTATGTAGTGACATCTAGCACAATGTGATCACAATGTGGGATGGTTGCTATGGTTATGGTTGCTATGTAACACCTTGGATTACCACAAAGGGAGAAAAAGATACATGATACATATAATAATGTTTATATTGTACACTAACAGACATTTTGCTCGGCTGTAAGGTTTCCTTTATACTGGTATTTTCAATGTCCAGTGACAACATAATGAGTAATTCACTGACAGTTTAAATTAGATATTTTCAATCACAATAATGCTTCTAACATGTCTGCTGTGAATATGCACCAAAATCTACCAGTATATATACATCACAGGACACTTTCCAGCAGAAGGAAATGTCTGTCATACATTTCAAATAACATCTTTTGGAAAAAAACATCTCGCAAAAGTTTTCAACAGTACATAATATTGAAAATGAAACAACCATATTTTAAAAGATAGATTTGTCTGAGTAGAAATTAATCCAGTCTATTATGGACTGGACATCTACTAAAACATCACATGTTGATAACAGATGGTTTGGTAATCAATTTTCTTTCACTTACTACATACGTAACCTTTCACAGACAGAGGCCAGGTTAACTACTAAACTCAACTACTGAATAGAAAATGCCATGTGCAAATGAAATACACAATGTACTTCCATCACAGAAGTTGTCTGGAATGGTTTTCACACGGAACACTATTGATTGATAGAACATTTTTACATCAGAGTCCAATTGCGTAGACATAAGTGGCCACGCTAATATATTTCACGATTTGGTTCTAAATACGAATTACAAATATTAATGTTGAGCTTTGGAACTTGAAACGTTCAATTGATCTTGAAATTTTTAATGGTTGTTCCATTACAATTTGAATAAAAAAATCAGCTGTAATACCAAAAATTATGGCAATATCAAAACATATGAAAAGAAGATATTTTCTGGAAAAAAATAATAATTCATAATTTTATAATTTTCTCTTATTTGGCATGCCCCTCTCATTAAACTTAACCTTTGGAATGGGTTGACAGATGGAGGTTCCTTCAAGTTGCAATGTTAGACCTACACCTTGGTACTGGTAGAAATCATTATTATTTTATTAATTGCCGAAACAAGACATAAATTAATAACAGAAAAAATAAATAAATAAAAAAAAATGCATAAAAATAAAAGATAAAAATATTTATACAAAAATTCTTAGATCATTAACTTCTTTTCTAAAATTTAAAATGCAAATTATTAAATGTAGTAATTAAAATCGGCTTGGATGTTGGTTGTCAGGGGCAACAGGGTATAATGAAGATAAGTGAAACCATACTTACGAGGCTCATCGTCTTGTGCAAGGATTAAAATGGAAAGAGTTGATAAAAGACATATCCTCAACCACCAGCTTCGCTGTACCATGATGATTTCTAGGTGGTAACAATGGCAATAAAAACAAAACCACTCAGCCCTTCCTGCCTTTCTCTTCTACTGCTTTGCTCAAATTCTGAAAATCACAACAAATGGAAAAGTCAGACGTTACTTTTCATGACTCTTTATAAAACTTTAGTGTTAGGTTATTTAGTAACAAGATTTCAAAAGCAGACCAGGCAGAGCATGTGTTATGTTTTACAGACACAGACCATATAGTGTATGTACATATATCATGTACCTTTCACAAATCAATGCATGAAGTGGGCTTCAAAACATATCTACAGCAACTGATGACGTCAAACTTGTTTCTATTTGCTTAGTTTGATATCACTTGACATAAAAAAAGCCCCATAATATTGTTGGCCAGTGAGGGCGCTATTCTTCTTAGAATCTTTGTCCCAGTGCCAGATGAGTGAAATTGATTTAAGCTCAGCTATAGGTTCTCATATTAAGTTTTAATGAAGCTTTGGCATCATTGCTAATTTTTCTAAGAACCTTGATGTCAATTCTAGGTTATAAAGCTACTTGATATATGTAACTGTTGTTGCCTACTTCTATTTCCTTCTCTCTAATGATTTATTTGGCTGTCTTTTATGAGCCTTGGGCAAGGTAAGTTTCACCCGTCACCTTCAAGGCTTTGATGTTGGAATGCCTAATGTCTGGGTAATCATCAAGAACACCAATGGAGTTCATGTCACCTGACTGAAACTCTTTAAAACAACCATTCACTTGTTACAAGATGACAAGATTTTTTTAAGTACTTCAGTTACTAACACAATACATATACAACAAAACTCCTACAATACCATTACTATGGCCACACTTGATTAGTTTCAAAGTCAAAGCCTATGTCCTATATTAGTCTCAAATCTTATCTTTCATCAATGTCTGTGCATGTAAGGTTAGAGTTCAATAAGGACAATCTCCATGGCTAAATTTCAACTGAGAACTGAGCAATGGAAGCAAACTTATCCATAAAGATCTTTCTCTCTGCCGTGTGTCAGTGGCATATCAAATTGGCTTCAGAGGACACACTGATCCAGATTTACGTGGCATTGATTTATACAAAAAGTTGAACTTTATCAAATCAATTATCTTGTGATTGTGATATGACACAGCAGTATAGGAGTTTTCCCCTCTTCACACTTTCAGTCCCCACCCACTTCATGCTGTTCATAAGGACGGCTTGCCAAAACCTATGTCATGTTCTCACACATAGATAATCTATACTTCATGTACCCTTTGCAGTTGATAGATAATTACATTCAAGTCATCAATGCTTGTGTAAAGACCTACAAACACTAGAATTCAGGACATACATAATGTTGAGTCGTTTAATTATTCATCGGATAGCAGACGTTTTGTTTGATTTATTTGCCACCTTTTTTCCTAAGCAATTTCCAGTTACTGTGTAGTAGTATTCAGACTTTGTATTAATGATATATAACACGTCTATAGACAGTTCACTGACACACAATGAATGCACTTTACTATTTAATGTCTGTATTTACTCAGTAATGAAAGTCTACGTGTACCTAACAACGTTCTAACTTGTGCCTATGCATAAATATATGTGTGTGTATGTGTGTGTACATACGTACGTACGTACGTACGTACGTACGTGCGTGCGTGCGTGTATGCATGCATGCATGCATGCATGCATGTATGTATGTATGTATGTATGTATGTATGTATGTATGTATGTATGTATGTATGTATGTATCTATGTATGTGCATGTATGTAACTATGTATGTACATTTCTGCGTGGATTACCTGCAAAAAAAACCTCAAAATGAAAATATCACACTTTTTTGTTGAGCTTTTGTGGCATCAGTATTCAAATTCCATGCTTGAGAAAAATAAATATAATTGTTTTCATTGGTTGAAAAAAATATGTGGAACACCTTACATAAAGTAAGCTATGTTCAACCTGAATGTATTCCTGTCATCTTAAAGAGAAAGAAAAGAGGCATTAGGCTAATTCCCTTCATCTGTTAGACTCTAGCTAGTTTAGTTTACACGTACATACCTTATATCATCATTTTATACCTCTTTTGAAATCATAACATAATTTGCAATGACAGACTGTTGTAATACATACATAATTAAACGATAAGCCAAGATAAAGTCAGTTGTCATTTCGTTAAATAAGATATATGTAATAACTACCTACATATGAAAAGAGGCCCTGACAAGGTGTCCTTTGAATTACACATCTCAATCTAACAGTTACACTCATATGGAATACATGGCCATCTGTTGTGTATGAATCACACACAGTGACACTTCATGATCTGATCTGTTGTTTTATTGACATTTTATTCATTCATTCAACATTTTTTTTTTTACTGGAAATTGGCAACACGGTATCGATATCTAATCTCTTGAAATCTGGGACCTGACATGTGTCTGTGTTACACACATCAATAGTAGATTACTACACAGTGAACACAATCGTAGAAACTACCCATACACGTTCTGACATAATACAGAATGACTAGCCCTCAATTAACATAATATATCATTCAAACATAGATACGCAAGGTATGTTTTGACCTTCTGACATAACTACTGTACCAAATGTGATAATGTGAACATGGATATCCAGGGACTCTTATATCTCTGTGGCAAGGGCAAAATGTTTACCTTTTTTTAATAACAAATATACACGTTGTGAATATGCTTTGTAAACATGTTTAATGTTTATTTCATCCAATAAAATTTAATAAAATCTTTCAAATTTGAGATCTACATCATGATGATGATGATGGATTGTTTTTGCATGACTCACACTTTAATAAAAGCAACCTAGATTAATCATTTTTTAAAACTGGAGTCTGAGACATTTCAGGAAAATTCATTCATTAGTGAAGAAGGATTTCAAGCGACAAGAGAAATTAGATACGTGATATTTGTATGACACTCTTTCCTGGACATCAATTTTCAAAATTGGATATTACACTATTAATTATTTATTTAGGTTAATCATATTCAGTGGTACGCAAACTCAGAACGATAAAACCATCAAGAACTAATCAAGATATTGAGAACGCATTTTTAATGAAGTACCAAGAATTGAAAACAAATTAGTCAAACTACTGAATGCCGACAAGGTCACCATACATATAGTCAATCGATATTTGGAATTACTTTCATTAGAGCTGCACTAGCTGCAACTGGAATGTTTCTTGAAACTATTTTGTAAATAGAACGAATTGATCATAATATCGTACACCTAGAATACTACTGAATCACCTGTGGGCAAACAATTTTGTGTAGCTGTATATAATGTTATCACAAATTCTATGAAATTGATTTTTGGGTCCGCACCCTAAAATCACACTGACAACCTGTTACTGTATACTTATGGATAAAATCAATCTCTAATTATAACGTATACAGTGTCCAGTTATTAGTATTTTAAATAATTTTCAGTAAATAGTTTGCCGGTTGTCTGATTGAAAATATGATATTCCAGTTACAGCTAGTGCAGTTTTATGGAAAGTGGCGTACTGACGACATGTCATATACTCAGCTGTGTCTGAGAAACTTGTACACCCACCACCACACCTATAACCATTTCTACACTAATTAAGATTATTGTAGACATTACCTTTGTCAACATCTATCCACTATTTCAATAACTTATCATTTAGATCAATACAATTATCTCAGAAAGGATAGACATAACTGTCAACTTTTATTTAAATTGGTAGTAATTATGATAAATTAGAGTCAATTCCAGTACCTTACCTATAGTTCGCGATAATTATTTTTCATTTTCATCACTATTATCATGGTGTTTTTCTTATGAGTCGGTTCTTCAAGGGAATATGGTGGTAGATGGTTTAGTGGGACTGACTGATACACTGGTACCGTCTATCACAGGTTTAGTCCAGAGTTTGGGCTATCTGACGTACTGGCTTTATGAATGACGCCAAGACTCTGGGTCATCATAGTTTCGCAAGTACAAAGTTTTCAATCTTAGTTAAATTTCACCTAAATACCCTCCTCCCCCTCAGTTCCCAAACTAGTATTGAATGAACATGACAAAATTGATGAAAAATATGCAAAACGGCAAAAGTGAAAGAATATAGCCAACTACAACTACAGAGTAAACCACATATAATATAAATTTCTACACCCTTAGAACTAGGACACACAGCGGGGTATATCCAGACAAACAACGACATCTGACCACAGTCATCAGGAAATTCTGAGTACACCAATTGACATGTTTCTTATCCTTCTAACAAGTTCCATACCACATTTTCCACATTACATGTTTCATATTTCATGCTAACAAGTAACATATAACTTACTATACTTCCTGCTAAGTTCGCAATGTGAAAAATGTACAGCAATTAAAAAACATTAAGACTCTGAAACAATGAATACCAGTGTACACCAATCTTACTGCTTAGTTCAAGCGTTAAGGTCAGATTGTCAGGTTAAAGGTTAAAGGTCAGTGAAAAAGTAATATAAATGATATCAACATGTGAAATATTCATATCTGTGACATTACAATCTAATTTTCCCTACTACATATTAAACTTATAAAATCTATATTCAAGTTGGTTTTTTTTGCATAATTTTGTTGTTGATACTTTTTGCTAGGTTTTCCCCAGGGTTCCTATTAAAACTCATGTTAAAAAATATACGCAATCATATTTAGTTTTGCTTGCACAAATTTTCCCTGTCTGTGTTTACCAGGGTTCTAAAACCCCAGCAGAAAACATTTCTAAGGGTTGTTTGCAAGGATTAAACAGTACCTCCAAATATAGTGATGCTGGATTCAAGGGAATATGGTGGTAGCTGGTTTACAGTGACTGACTGAATTTTGAACTAAGACAACCACAAAAAAGAATTCAACATATCTACTTGTGTTTCCATTGGTGGAAATATTATATATGCTTTACCATGGTAACACCTATTGAGAGGGGGGGGGGGTATGTTTGAAACCTTCACCAACATACAGAAAAGGTAAAACTTTTAACTTTAAAAGGTTACGTCACACATATAAAAAAAATTTATTTATAATATATATGAAATTTAAATCCTCATGGAAATAGTAGCTGTTATGCTTCCACATATATAATTATTGGTAATCACATTCATGGGATAAAAATTGACAGATGACTACCCGTGCAAATCATAATTGACAATATCATTAATTCAAGAAAGATACAACTACAAGTCTTGCTCCAATGTGGGAATGCTGACTTGGTTCAAAATCGAATTGAAGTCAGTTCTCCTGTCCTACATGCACTAAAATTGATTTGGACCAATTTAGCTGGGTCAGTTAAAAAAACTGACTGAAGGGACGGGATGGTTTTGAACATTTCAAAGTAAATTATTCTGAAACCATTGTAAAAGCAAAAGTGAATTGATTCCAATCCATCACTCAGTTTTCTTGTGGGGACGAAATGTTTTGAATTTTTCACTTTAAATCGGTTTTGAATCAATTTTAACTTCGATCAATTTTAATCATTGATTTGGGACAGGGCTACAGTTTCTGCTGATTCATATGCTTCTATTATTTCTTAGTAAATCTCTGTAATATACATATAAAATACAATTTAAAGTTACAAAGTACTTGACGTAATATCTAATGCTCTGCCTGAAGCTTGAAGTATGTTCAACTAGCCTAGACTAGGCTGGCACACAATCAAAGCTTCGATCTGGAAATCCATGATGAGAAAGTGAATTAACAATATCATAGTGTGTATGCTATCAATACTTAGGCATAAAAAAAATTGTGTGGTTCTGATTACATTCAATTTGAAAATAGGTGGGGTAGGTAAATTTTTTTTCTTATTTTATCATATTTTTTTTTTTTCATGTGTGAGAGTGTCTAGGTCTGGTTTTCCATTGTTTTCCAAGTGGTTTATTTCATCCTATCAGATGTACAGCCATTACAGATTGGAAGAACAGTTTTATATTGTCTTTTTAAGTTGATGTCAGTTTCCGCACCCACTATTTCTAGCGAGACTTCGTAAAAAAAAAAAGGTTCGCACCCACTATTTCTAGCGAGACTTCGTAAAAAAAAAAAGGTTTATGGTCGGCGTGAAAAACTAGATGGGGTCGGGTAACCGGGACCAAACAACATTTTTATTTGGCCTTATCATAAATTTTGCCCTAAACCATAAAACCTACATCTCATTATAATAAAAGACACTTACAAAATGGAAAACTGGGTACTACGAGTATGACAAACACTAATGTGACCTGCTGACTTTTTATTCATGACTGAATTAGCAATATGTTATCATTTAGTGAAAAGCTACAGCAGACCCATACCACCACATTGTAGGAACACCTGTAGCTGCTACTATTCTGAGAGTAGTAGTGATGTAATTATGGGATATTTTAGGATGTGTACTAGACTGAGAGATTATGTACAATCCTGTAATCTTTCATAATACATGCAGATTATGGTGACTTGGGAGTCCACAACAACGAAACTTTCAATCTAGATATGTACGAAATATTACTTTTCACCACTCTTAAACTACAAATATACATATTCCAGATACCTTTCACGAAAAATATTGAGCTTACATAATTAATATGAGCTTTCTATCTTTTCACTGGATTGGTTATTCTGAGCATGGTAACATTACTTTTCAAATATTAACAGTATAAAGTGGCTTGAGGCAATGGATTACAATCATATATGCCAAATACTTCCCGCTGATGTATTAATTTATATAGAATTTCAAACTTTTTCTGGATATTACAAAAACACACACAGGCTATTCCAAACTGTCATATTATCTATCATATAATCAGCCAGCAATTTATACTTATAAGTTGTAACAGAGCATGCCAACTTAATGTCCCTAAAGTTAAACTTAGAAAATACTGTTGGGAACAGGAAACCATTGATTCAAGATGATCTGTTTCCCCCCAATATCTTTAACAAATTGAATCCAAACTTATAAAGATACAGTTTTTCTAAAGATAATTTATAATAATCATATACTTATGTATTCATACAGCACAGACATTTGCCTATCTGACTCAACATACTGGTTTGGTTCTGATGAAACCAACAATATATCACGGCTAGCATTTGTACTGTTTGTGTAGAAATAACAGCATTTTTGCTAATCAGGGCTCGAAATTAACAGTAGTCCCATGCCCACAGACTACCCATTCTTTGTCATGGGGCTATCATAGTTTGCAGCGGGTAGGCCACTCAGGCTAACACAGATTACGTGATGAGGATGGAAGATTTATGGACATGAAAGTATTTTAATAATACAAATATTTCCAATAGAGGAAATCTGTTTTCAGTTCAGGAAAATCGGACTACAGGTCACAATCCTTGGGTTACAAATTTCTGAAACTGGTAGCCCACTAGGACTACCAAAGAAAAAAGATAATTTCAAGCCCTGATAATTAGGAACACCTGTAACAGAGGGGTGAGTTGGGGTTTGGGTGGTGAATCAGGTAAAATGTACTAAAAATTTCCTTACTTTTGGTGAGAAACCCCTACAAAATACCCCAGGGGAGCTGAGATACATACATTTACATTTTACCTAGTTACCACCCATGGCAACAGTGAATAATATGTACGATCAAAATATGTAATCAGAAAAAGTGTCATTTGATATGAAATATTAGTAAATGCAGCCAAGTACTATAGCAAACAAACACTGAGCGAGAGGCTAATGAAGAAAAAAGTTGGCAAATAAAGCGGTTACCTTTGACTTTATCAATAAATCATTCATTGATCTTGACAACTTTAATATGGCTATCTAACATATAATTATGCTAATGTGGGGGCTAAAAATAAAAACAAAATGTACATAGGGTATTGAATTATGACTGAGTAAATATTAAAAACAGATGACTATTTCAATAAATATACGTATTAAATGTCATACATGAATTCTAACATATTTTGTTTATCATTTTATGTATTTCTTATCCGTAACTCTCTCAATACACTTTGATATCAATATCTATCAATGGTCTACGAATAATTTGATTGCTGAGAAAGATGTGAAATTTTGAAAATAACAGTATCTCTTTATCATCCTGCTGTTTGATTTGCTGTCTCTTGGTTTACAGACAAGGTATTCTTCTCCTGACACGGGTCTGACCTTTTTACGATCATAGAATTCATAGCATCACCTACCCAACCACTATTCTCTCGACACGGCTTGACCTCTTAGAATGACATGAATTCACAGCATCACCTACAAACCATACATCTTAGTCACTAGCAGGGTCAGAGAGGCAAGGTTTTTATTCACATCTGTACTATTACACACTGGAGAACCTTCACTGTGTTACTCCTACTCATTACATATTCCTAGGTTGTTTTCATGTACATATCATTATCTCCCCTGGTTGGGTAGCTGCCATCTTTTTTTTTTTATTATGTCCCATATTTGTCCTCTACTATTTTGCAAAACAGGGAATGTTGGATGACATGTTTTTCAACGTTTATGATTGTTCAGAAAACTCATCACCAGAGAAATGTTTATTCATATAATTATTCAAACAATTCTGAAAAACTCGATTTTGAATTTTTAATAGATAAAAATTATCAGCTGTTTTATATTTGAGTGTATTGGCCACAAAAACACTGTTTAACTCTAACAACAATTCCAACCCACTAAACTGGCTATTTAAAATGACAATATACTGCTCAGTAAACCATGGTTTATACAGCTTGTGCAATTATAAAGTAGAAACACTAGCCTAGTACTTGTGGGATAATTTCATGAATTTCACATGCTTGGCCCCCTTCACTGCTTCTGAATGAGCACAGTAGCTAACCTATACTGATAAGGCCTTCAATTACCACTACATATGATCAATCTAACCCCAGCGATCCATCCAAAATACGTTATCTCATATGTATGGTATGCATGAGAATGAGGACACCGAAGTCTGTTGGTTCATCTTAGTGTTTAAATGCCTGCGCTGTTTTCATTTAGGACACAGTGTTTGTAAAGGCTTTCAAGTACCCCTCTTTGCTTCTATTGTGTCGATCTGAAAAGATTCATGCAAGCATGACCGGACTCTGTCTCCAATATTACAATATGAGAGAGGTATGTGTAACCATTAAAGAGACTAACAATCTTTTAACAAGGATGATCAGAAGGGATTAACAAATCCCATGGGATGAATACTGGAATATTTCAGCCTGGCTTGAATTTTGACTGGCAAATCAAAGGGAAATTGTTGTCGTCGTCGTCATCGCCATCGTCGTCGTCGTCGTCGTCGTCGTCGTCGTCGTCATCGTCATCATCATCATCATCAACGATGGACTGTTCTTCCACCAAAAAAGTTGACAGACAAATTGAAATGGAAAGACAAATTTCGATCTGCTATCACGGCTCACCAAAATTTGGATACAAAAATCCAAAGAAATACTATTTAGAATTCTCCATGCATTTAAAATCCTGGGATATCCATCCACCCAGGAATAGTTTGCCTGGATACAGAAAGTTGTTTTGATAGATCAAATTCAAAGAGGAATTACTGTATAGTTTGCAAGGCCAAGTTTAATGATTTAGACAACCTGTTACATTTACAAACCTCTTATAACAACACCAAGAGTGTGGACATTTTACAAAACACAGAGAAAAGTATATTTGTTCAGTATCGAAGTCTGTACAAATCTACAATATACTATATGCAGAAAATCCTGGATTTCATTGAAATAACATTACTTTCAAGAAAGATTTGTAAAACCGACAGCCTTGTCAGTCTATAAGCTTCATCATGAGTTATCTCTCAGCTGTGGGAAAAAACAGATCAACTTTTTGAAGAAAAAAGAAACCAGCTTACTCTAACTACAGCCATCGAAACAATAAATTGTAATGATAAATGTTCTTCACCTGACCCATGGGAGAAAGTATTTAAAAGAACAAGATACATGAATATTCAGGATTACTCAGTGTATGTATATTGAATTTTGAAGGAAAAACTGCCTAGTCAGCAATTTCACAACCCAATCACTCAAACACTCAAACACTCATCTAAATTGTCTAAAATTGTGAGTTTTTATCTGTCTATTAAAATCATACTTATTAATTCAAATATGGTCATAAAATGATAATTGATTGAATTCTGTATCACTTTACGACTATTTGACAGATCATATCTATGTTAAGAAATGCTGACAATAATATTGAAAATTTGGATCACTCTGATAAAAAGAAACATGACCTCTTAAATTAGGAATTCAAATTCATGAGATAAATTCAGTTAACAACTGACCAGAATGACAAAATGAATGATGTACGTGACCTGTTGTGTGGCAATGGTACAAGTAGAAGGTATTAATCATCACATCAATGTGAAAATTATCTGTTTGTGGTTTAATTGTAAAAATACAATTGTTTGTAGTACAAGAAATCATTTATTTGACTTTAAAGTGTTTGTTTTTGTTGTCATGGTATGGTTAACAAAAACAATAGTAGAATCACAGAAATTTTGCATAATGCAAGGAATACGTCCTGATCAGATAACTGTAGTAAGCTTGTTTTGTGTTGTGTTGTGTTGTGTTGTGGAAGGAATCACAGGAAGGAATCCACCAGGAGAAGAAACATGAAGACACTGTTATTTTTCCAAGTATCCTTAGGATTCTACCTGTCAGCCATTTTAAACAGAGTACAGCATCATCTTATTCTCTGTCTGTTAAATAACAGACATTGGTCAAATCATTAGAGTATTATTGGATTTGGGTGACACTCTATTCTAACAAGTCTTTCAACGTTCCTAGTAAACAAGGAAACTCTACAGTGTATGTCTTAAAAGACTTGGTCTCTTTAGTCTTGTAATTCAATATTTCAATTTGCAATCTAAGATATTTATCTAGTATTTTTTAGTATTTTAGCGCCATCTGATACTACAACCATTGATTATTATCAATAGACAGATTCCAATCAAGCTTTATTTTACTATCATTTTTCACTATCTAATTCCAATTCCTAGACATCCTAGACAATAGACAGGGTCAGACAAGGTCACTGGGGATTATTCTGTTTTGTAATTTTCAACATTGTCTCTGCTGTCACCTTGAGGAAACAAACCCCAACTAATGATCTGACTATCAAGCAAAAGCTGGTTCATTTTTACTGATAAAGTCATTTATATCATATCTTACATCACACTATTATACCATATGAAAGTACTCTAGTGCTATCCTGCATCAAATCTCAAGATCCTCGACCAGAGATAATTCAATACCATGACCATCTGGGACTAACATGAAAGCAAAGTTGTATGTATTCAAACACAAAATAAGGAAATTATACCCTGGGTGTTCTACATCACAAAATGTCTACGTCATTGGTTCTGTGTGGTGCTCTACACAGTCAAAATTTTCAGAATATATTTACATCTCTGTACGATAACCGATACCTTGATCTACCTCGATATACTGAACAGGGTGGCCTATTTTTCAGTTTCTAAAACTATCATGAATGAGAGTTCAAAATGTAGACAAGTTTTATCTTATTTTTTTGCATACTTCATGTTGTAACACATTGGCAGTATTTATCTAGCCTTAGAAAATGAAAGTGGAACAGTTTGTTTACTCAGCATTGACTAAGTCTAAATAACTGTATATTTTATAGTTTCAATTCCATGTATGGCTAGTACTAGTAGAAACATAACATATGAAGCCGTGGGTGTTTTAGAAGTACAGCAGTGTCATGGTAAAATGGCAGACACCTTTATGACTGAATTTTACTGTTGTGTCCTTGAGTATTTATAGGAATACTGCCCATTGTAGCAAATATTTCTATGGTGTGATCTCATATCCTGTACTTTACTTTTACTACACAATTGAAACAAACTTTGTGTCTTGTACAAATCCTTTAGATTTTTGATGGTTGATAAATCTTTAAAACTGCACTAGTTATAACTGGAATATTTTTTTTTTTTAAAACTACTTTGTTAGCTATGATGATTTATACTCAATATTGTACCCCCTGAAGAGTACCGAATTGCATACTGAATTGCATATGGATAAATGTGTATTTGTGTAGCTGTACACATAATATGACACAATAAATCTAGTCATACAAAATGTATTGATTTTTAGGTCTACACCCTAAAATCAGCACCTCCAACATGATCATGTTTTCAACATCTTACTTACTTTCCTCACTAACTGATCTCTAACTTATATATACAATATCTAATTACTGGTATTTTGGAAATTTTCAGTGAATACTGTTGGTTTTTCGATCGACAAAATAACACTGCGGTTACAGCTAATACAGTTTTAGAACAGTGTATCTATGTCATGTAGTCGTGAGTCTTATCAGAAATATGTCTAACTGAACACCCAGCTATTTCTCTGTCTCGGTAACCTATCACATTTAAAGAATTATGACTAAAATCACATTCCATGTATCATATCATATCTTGTTGGCAATTTACAAACTTGAAATGATACTGTTGTGTAGGCATAATTTCACTTTTAATAGGCTGTACCCACCTCTTTACTTGGCTGTATAGGATGAACGGTTATTATTTTCTAATTACAGATGACCCTGACAAACTAACACAACTCAGCAGGGGTGTAAAGGATAAAAAATATCATATCTCACAACAAACAATTACTCATAAACTGTTTAACATACAATCTAACATCTCTTTCAAATTTTTACTCACTTTGAATTGGCATCAACAACCTAATTATTTAGTATAATGAGTCATTCAATGCTACTATGTTTTTTTCATCCAGAGTCCAGAAAATTCTTGTGGTTTGTGTCAATACTTGGACCCTGGGTCTACCGCCAGCTACTGTGTCTAAAATTGAATCATTATTCAAGCAAGGCCATCCAAGCAAACAACACAGGAACTGCCTGTGTATCAATATCGCCGGCTATAATTATGAGTCACTGGCGAAATTCATATTAAGTATTTATTTTAAGACTTCTATGTATTTGCTCATTACCTTGAAATTTATCAAGTTCTATCAGTTACCTATTAAGTTAATGAACTGATGAATAATTAGATGTTGGAAATTTACAGCAGCAAAATCAACTCTCCAGGGGATTTCCTGTATAGAATATCATAATATATTCATGCATTTTGATCAATTGGAATTTACAACTTCAAAATTATAAACACCCTGCAGGTATTTTTTTTTTTTTTTTTTTACACATTCTCGCAGACCAGAGTACAATTTTTCTGCTGAATAGCCATGGTGAAAAATGGGAAGGTCTGAATAGCTAATGATTATCTTGGATCAATATTTGATGACATTATACATTGTAGTAGAATCTCACTTAATTAATATTGTAAGTGGTAACTAATGGCCTCATGCAATTATGTAACATTGTCAATAGAGAAAAATTGCTTATAATTTGCATTATTAATCAAATGAGTTACTTGCAGTACTGAAGAAAGACAATTTTAAAAGTGTGACTGTGTTGGAATCTGAAGGCCTAAGAGTATACAATGTGCATGAACAATTTCATTATTTAATTCATCTAGAAATGGCCATGAATAATTCTACTAGAAGTGACCTTGTCCCTATTAGGGTATTATGACTTGAATGTCATTGGTCAAATTCAGCTGTTCTCATAGTCCTCAGATTGGTTGAAAAGCCTTCCAAGTTCACGCTGAAAGCAAAGCTGCCTGCAACATCCTAACATTAGTTGAAAAGACTTCAAGTGTAATGTAAAAGCATATTGTTCAGACGCCATGTTAGCATAACTACAGGACAGGACATGTTATATCCCTATTTCAATAATCTACTCCTACATGTGCTATGATCATCTCCACATTATTTATAGACAAATGGATTCCTCTAGCGCCGAATTCCAGTTATTACCTCAACAGCCTTAGTTTTACTCTGGATGCCAACGTTGTCGCTAACTAACCTGTGAGTGGAGGTGTAAATTGTAACGATACCATACGGGAACTAGACTACCTTAGTTTATGCTTTCGGAGCGTTGATATTAGTCAGGATGCCAATGTGGTGGCTAACAACTGAGTAAAGGTGTAAATGGTAACGATAAAGTACATGAACTAGACTACATTGTACATTGATATAAAATGTGATGACATTTTTGTGTCATCATGTCACTTACTTTCAAACTGGAGGTTGAGTTTGTTGTAAACTGAAAGACATAAACCAATTACAACTGCCTGTCAGTATGTGATGGATAGCTAGAGTTTTGATAGAATTTGTTTGTTTGACTACAAGTGGGGAGAGAGAGGAATCATAGAAAATGAAAATAACTACATGTATTATAACTAGACTACTATTTCAAAGTAGAAAGAGAAAGCAAGGATTCCAAACAGGAACCACATTCATTCACAGTAGAACTAGACAGCATGGATCCGGAATAGAAACCACAAACTCATTTCCTATTCTACAGTAAAGTAAGACCGCAAAGATTCTGGAAAAGAAACTTAATTCATTTCTTATTTCACAGAAGCAGGGATTCCAGGGAGGGGGGGGGGGGGGCGCGACCACAAATTCATTCCTTATTTCACAGTAGAACAAGACAGCATGAACATTTATATTTTATTTCCTAATCATTCCATACTTTGAAGTAGAACAAGACAACATGGATTCTGGGATAGAAACACAAATTCATTCCCTATTTTGAAGTAGAACAAGACAGCATTGATTCTGGGATAGAAACACAAATTCATTCCCTATTTTGAAGTAGAACAATACAGCATGGATTATGGAAAAGAAACCATCATTCATTCCTTATTTCATGGTAGTACAAGACAGCATTGATTCTGGGGTAAAATAGAAAGCACAACCCCTTAACAAGACAGCATGGCTTCCGGAGAAAATCCACACATTCATTCACTATAAAGTCACAGTCGAACAAGACAGCATTGATTCTGAGATAAAAACCACAAATTCATTCCCTATTTCAGAATAAAACAAAACAGCATGACTTCCGGAGAAAATCCACAAATCCATTCCTTATTTCACAGTATGAGTAGAATATGACAGCATGGATTCCCGCTAAAGAATAAGAACCTAAATTAGACTGAATTCAAGTGAACAAAAATTCAATGAGATACAGCTACATTGAACTACAGATGGGAAACAAATAGATGTATTAAAGTACAAATTAAACCACTTCTGTCCTGAACAGAGATCACGCCTGACCTACTGCAGTGTATGTAGCAGTACATGTCAGTTAATACGCCTTTCTTTTTATACCATAAAAGTATAAACAAAAGACTCATAACAAATAAATACATTACCTTATAACAGAACATAAAATTATGCAGTCTACATATGCTTCACTGTTATATATCATAATATAAAAGTGCCTATAGGTCCACTGAAATGATGTTGCTGGTTATTACCAGTCTGTCAAACTATTGTGTCAGTCAATACAGAAATACAACCAGACCATTAATGTGTAGGTCAAAGGTCACGGGTGTTCAATTTCAGCGATAAACATAACATGATTGCCCAGCTAAATGTCTAATGATTAATATCAATGTGGAGGAGTCTCATGTCTTTACTTTTGTCTCATAATTTATGGCTGAACAATTACCTCTGAGGTCAAGTCATTCTGAAAACATCAACTCATAGTCATATACTTTTTCTTAGTGCTGTCTGTAACCAAACTGGAATATAAATACCACTACTTGGATCTAAATCACACTTAACCTTGTCTTTCCATGATCTTGACTTTTTGTTTATATATATCCCAAATGTTTTCCAAACTCTTGGGAAAAGTCGTTCATTTTGACAGGAAATGGGGTTAAGTAGGGTTTCCCACAGCGCATGTTTTTTTTGTTCTTTAGGGGCATATGAGGACATGCCACACACCAGCATGGCCTGGAAAATATTGATTAGATGCAGGTGTATAGAGTAACTGGGTAGTTAAAATTTGCTATCATCATTCAGTCATAGACAACAATACAGTACTGTGTTAAGACTGTTTTAGTAGCATGGTAGTTTAGTAGAGTATACACCATAGTTTGGTTGCCTTGATTATTTTAATGTTTAACACACTTGCACTTTTGTTCAGACCCTTTTTATATTGATATGCAAATATCACACACACCACACCTTTGAATGAAGTTTTGTGTCTAGCTTTATATATACATTGAAAAAGGGCTACAATAGAAACAAGGTAATACATGACATTCTATTAATACTTCATAATGTATCACATTATATAAACACAATTTGTAACTGCAATACACAAAATGTACCATTTGTAATCTATCAATGCTGAACAATTTGAAATAAAAAACCATTGTGTAAAACTGTACAAATTGTCCATTCTCTCAATTACAATAGATAAGTTGTACTCTTTGTATGTTAAATTGGAACAATATGAAACAGCAACAACAGAAACTAACTGTACACATTGTCAGACATACCCAGATTAATTGCAATCATGTGAATAACATTGTCTTATTTCAATAGCATACAAAATTACAGGATGTGTGGTTTTGTTGGAAAATTCACCTAATTATTGACAAAATTATTATGTAAAGTATGAAAGTCTGATAAAGGAAACATTACAACAACAGATTTCTTACAATAAGTTCCATTACTAATGTTATGTTGGAAACATCACTATACAAAATTATTGCAAACAAATCCTACAGAAAATACAGTGACATGGATGTCTATGTTTAGGGCCTGTAGTACTACAAAATTTATGCCACAACTTACAATTGATAAAACACCTATAAATATGGAAAAATACAGTGACTTGGACATTCATGTCTACAGCCTGCAGCCCCAGTTTGGAGATAAATCAACAAAATTTATGCTACAACTTACAATTGATAAAACACCTATAAATATGGAAAAATACAATGACTTGGACATTCATGTCTACAGCCTGCAGCCCCAGTTTGGAGATAAATCAACAAAATTTATGCCACAACTTACAATTGATAAAACACCTATTTATATGGAAGACATAGCAACATAGATCATTCATGCCTACAGCCTACAGTGCTACTTTGAAGACATCAGTCAACACAATTTATGCTACAACTTACAATTGACAACCATCCATAAATATGGAAAAAACACAGTGACATGGACATTCATGTCTGCAGCCTGCAGCCCAAGTTTGGAAATATTTAAATAGTAAATGAACATACAGCTTACATTAACAAATACCAATAAATATGGACAAGGATGTCTCTGTCTAGAGCCTGCAGCCCAAGTTTGAAGATATTTAAATAGTAAATGAACATACAGCTTACTATGGACAAGGATGTCTCTGTCTAGAGCCTGCAGCCCAAGTTTGAAGATATCAGTCAACAAAATTTATTGCACTACTTACAACTGTCACACCTATTAAATATGGAAAAACGCAATGACTTGGACATTTCTGTCTACAGCCTGCAACCCCTGGGACCTAAACTGTATGTCTATGGATTCATTCGTCAGTGTTTAAATACTGGATTTTTTCTTCAAGAATATATCCATTTATCTAAATGACCACATACTTCACAACAGACATATACTCGACAACAAAAATTTACATTTCTAATCATCATCATCATCAATAATACATACCTGTCGATTCAATCAACAATGAAATGTACACTTATTTCCAGACCAAGTGAGATAAAAAGTACACCTTTCCATTAACAATAGAATTTCCACTAAGTATATAAGTAAGATGTTGTATTCCTTATCAGACTGAGCAGTACAAATATACTTGAAAACCCACGTACAGTACTTGGATTTTTTTCATTTCCAGAGCTGAATTAAGCTGTGTAAATATACCCAGGCGCTCTCTTTACAAGTGTTGTGAGGCACCAACAGAAGGGGTGTTGTGTAATACTACAATTACAGCCTTTACATTCTTTGCAGTATAGAATCCAAGGTGACATCTGAGGGCACATCAAGATGGGAATAAGAAATGCTTCAATTCAAACTGATTAGATTCATGGCTACCTGATCACTCATCCAAGTACGTGAATTCAGATATGCCCAAGGATACGAAATAAATTAGTTCCTACATACACACCACATTATTCATACATTCAAAGGACGGAACATTACAGACTTAGGTATTTCAATACAAAGAATTTATACCTAACAATACTGCTGTAATCGATTCATCATTGAAAATTCTCAATGAAGATCTTAGGAATAAATTCTCACTACTGAGTTCTCTCAAGTTTGAATATATTTCAGTCAAATAACATCACAATAAAATGCAATATCATTTAAAACTTTCTGATCTTAAATGGTTAAATTTAATCAAGAAAAGTTAATTTTCAATGTTATACCTTAAACTCAATTACCAGACAGCACATTTCATATACAAGAATGTATTCAGAACTCCTTGGACTTGCTGTTTGGACACTTCTCTAGCTGATTCTCCTGGAGACTAAAGAGGAGCCCCATGAGTGATGACTCTTACAGACTACAATGCAGTCCATCATTCTTTAAACTTGAAAGTTCATACACAGCTGACAGGTAAAGTACACTTGTGTGAAATCTGACAAACTAGGTAGGTAGGTCTGTCACGCCTACATGGATGATATATAATAAATAAATAATTTTATTCCGTACTGTAGGCCATGGGCCTTAAATGTACATAACTGAACCTAGAATAATGATCATGATTACAGAGGTATGTTCAACATATAGCTAAATTGACAAGTCAGCTTATGTAGAGAGATTTTCTTCCAAAAGCTGTTTACGTATTTTCATGGCAAAGAAAATAAATTTCGCAAGGTTTTGATATATACATCAACCCCCCCCCCCCCCCCCCCCTTGATTCATCAGAGGATAGTGCCATATTATACAGAGAAATATATAAAAGTCATTGTACTATTATAGGTCTGTGCCGATTAATAATTGAGAAACACTTTGAGCCCACTGTAGAATATAAAGATAATGAGTGCTGGCTGATAGCGTGGCATGAATGTCTGTATCTTACAGACTATGTGGAATTAGTATTAGTACTATACATGAAGTCACATTATTATTATTGACCGAATATTGAAATGCTCAGTAAAACAATCAACCGATGTGAGAACGGACTATTTTTGACAACACTGGAATCCAACTAAACATGGATATTGTGTTCTATTTGTTGAGATTCTTATTAACTGTAGATCTGGCTGTATTACAGAATATTAAAAAATCATCACGCCTCATTGAGTGGCATAACGTGATAATTTGAGATTAACAACACAAAAGTATGACAAAATAATTCCCTTCTCTGCCATGGCATGTTGTACATTTAATCTCTCCTGCGTCTACTCACCAATATTATCGTATTATATACAATGATGTCGAGTACAATCCGTTTTTAACAAGCTATTTAATTGTGCTGCCAGACACATTTAAAGACAGGCTGATGAAGGATCTTATATGAGTTGGGGGTTTTAGAATAAAATATGCATATTGTAGCTGGTAGAAAACATCCTGAGATCACTGTCAGGGTTTATAAATAACAATACCGTAATATATTACTTGTTGTTTTCACTTTCTGATTGCCTTTCTAAAAAGAATCTCTGGGACATCTTTAATTACATTATATATTAAAATCAATATGAAATATAGCTCGCTGTCAAAAATAACAATGACAGTATAAATATAATTCTTGGGAGCAGGTATGGTGAATACACTGAATGTCTATAGATTTCAATTTGATAATTATACGATATGATTCAAGCTACCCCAGTACTCACAGTCTGTGTAGTACATCAGACGACCAAAATAATTAGGGATATTATTTTCACTGTATGATGTACATTCAATTCCACCAGTATGACAATCGTTCAATGACCTCATGCAAAAGATATGTAGATGCAGTAAAAATAATATCGTCGACGGCTGGTAGCTATTAAATATGATCGGTTCTTGATGTAACATCACTCACTGGTTGCTCTAAACAGATCTACTTTTTTTAACTTATGGTCTATACAGTTGATGACATCACGGATACTACATGTAATTAAACACCTGTTCTTATCACAGTCACACCCAAGTTGTATGCATTCAAACAGAAAATATCATCAGTGGAATTTATACCCTGGTTGTTGTAAGTCATGACAATGCATATCCAAGTTCTGGGTTCTGTGGTGCTCGAAATATGGGTCAAAACATTTGGAATCTTTGTTCTTTCTTCCACAATTTTTTCTTAAATGAAGCTTGTACAGATATAACTATATTTCTCTCAACATTTTTCTTCATTCCGTCAGAAAAATACTCATATGACGTAATGTTTCTGTCATGACTTGTCTTTGACTCATAGTGACAATGTTTCTTATCTCACTTCCATTTTCCATGGCTGAACAAGGAAAAGTATTGGGGAATTAATATCAAAATGACTCATTTGTAAAATCCGATTGTGGATATTGTCTAATATGAAAGGAAGGGAACTATTAAAATGAATACATCTTCCTTCAATTGCTACTTTTGTAAATGTTGACTTCATTCCGAAACTGAAACCAAACTTTTGTAAGCGTCATTCTGAAAGCATATACAGTAGTAGTACTAGTACTAATGAATTCTATTTCCGTGGGTACGAAAAAGGGCAAAAGTATGACCTGATATTTTATAAGTAGTTGACATTTAATGCCCACTCCAGTTTACATCAGTACATCTATTATCTCGCTAGGAGTTTCAGAAGTTTAAGACAATCAATCGTGAACAGCTCAATTAATTATTTACTCACTGTAATGAAAATTGTGACAGTTACATCATACATGAAGTACTATATCATCTATGTTATTTTCCGAGATGGAAACACCCTTCTCCATCACCTTGGCATTTCAGAAGTAATCAAGTTCTGTTTGACCGATAGGGTGTTAAAGAATTCACCAGTGTACAATCCATAGTGAATGAATCAATACACACAGCAAACGATATCCATGATTAAATTTGGTTTATAGTAGTTTTGTGAGAAAGATACATCTAGATGACGTTTGCCAGAGCCCTTGATAAATACAAGACTCAAATAAAACATCTAATTAGAAAATGTATTAAATTCTGGGACACTATATTTGATTGAACAGAAAAGGAATGGAGAATGGAGAAATGGTCATGCTACAAACTTTTTCAATTCAATTAACGTACTTCTACATACTGAGCTTCAACATTTGAAGGGGTGGGTGGGTGGGTGACACAAGGGTTACACACCTATGCTATCTGACCTCCTAATAAGTAGATTATCTTCCAGTAAAACCAACTTGTGGATTTTATTAGTGTTTCATTTTGAAATACTGACATATCTAATTTTCCCCATATTTCTGTTTGTCTCAGTGTCAAATAGAGAATGTTTTCTCTTGTATCTACCTATCTCAATCTATTTTAACATACAACATTTTTTAATATCTTTCATGATATTTCTATTTCTGTCATCGCCAAACTAACCTATTTCTCTTTAAATTTTTGAGAGATGACACATGATAGTGATTGATCTACATTATTTCACATACGATATTCTTATTTCTAAATCAACTCCCTTTAGAAATGAAATATAGATATTATGCACTGCCTTGCTGATGGCAATAAGTCATAAATAAATTATGCTAATTACTAATTTACATACAAGTTACAGATCATTATGGTAGTTAAAACATAAACACAAAACAATGTGACAACTGCTGCTCCAAAGTACCCCATGTAGCTTTAGGAGATCAAGAAAGTATGTCTGGCAAGAATACGTGAAATACTTCATGCTCACTGATGCTGAATTAATGTGGGTGAAAATGTCACGTCACCCGAAGTGAAATGTATACTTTGTTTGATTCTAATAAATCCAGACAACCTCTTCTACATATTAATTTATCAGTGTATATAAGTATACTTAAAGTGTACTTACGTCATTTAAAATCCAGTTTGGATTAAGGATCAAAATTTAGGTCTGACAAACAGTTGTCTGGTAGAGGTATAGAAATAGCTGGTCTACATTAAAAGAATGATCCTATGTAATTCTAATGGCTTCACTGATAAGATAACACTCATGTGAAAACCTGGGATTGAAACCCTGGCCTTTAAATCACACTCCAAATACTTCAAAGTAATGATATGAGACTTGACAGGAGAACTAACATGTCAAACTGCCTCTCCAAAAGGTTAGGTACATAGAACAGTAGTTTTGGGTCAACTAAAGATAACGATGGCGTAGGTGGTCATCTTACACTGACATCTGGTAGTCATGAAATGACCTAATTTCCTCCCAAGTCTGGATGTCATGGTGAATTGTGGGAGACACCAGGAAAGTACTGTTTTCTACTTGGTTGATTCTTGGTAATCAGCAAAACTAAGTGGGTATACACAACAATTGAATGTTTACATTTATTTTGTAACACTAGTAATTGTTATATGCACCTCTTTAATTCTTAATGGACTATAATTGATTTTCTCTCCCCTTGTTTTGTTCAGTTTCAGGCGACATAATTTGAAAGTGGTAGACTATACATACTGACAGAATAAAAGGCTAGTCCACACATTTCTTTTACTGACAGGCACTTGGATAACAACTACTGGGGTACCAAATGATTTCAAAAGTAAAACTTCAAGTTCCGCCCATCCATCCACCCTCATTTATCAAATATACAACAACGTCACTTTATGACAGTATTGAATTACAGAAATAAACATTATTACTTTTCAATGAAACTGACCGTGTAGAATTTTACAACAAAACAGTCATGATGAATTTTATTTCTAGAAATTCTACACCTACAGGAAATGTACACGAACACAGTGTGCAATATGGTTTGTACTTGATTGTGAACTTGGCAGGACATCTATTACCCAACCACATACCATGGGTGGGTTTGGTTTCTACATTCTTTTTCTGCTCATTAAATTACAGTAATTTTCAACATATTTTCCACCCACTCACATAAATCATGAGGAATCAACTATATATGTATTAAGGTTTATATACATAGATCGAATATCATAATCTAAAGAGCTCAGCTGTTACTAATACAGCCTAAACTGTAATTCTACAAAGACTTACTACTTTATCTCCAAGGTTAGCATAATCTAACAAATCCCCATGACAACTTAGTAGAAAGAGTTACAACACAACATATATGAACAGCTGAGTTTTCTACATTCCAAGTTTATTAGCAAGTCCACAGGACTTTATTTCCTCCCCTTGATTTACATTCTCTAACTACTGTTCCATTTCATTTGCTTGAGTGGCTGGTATCAATACACACTGACACTTTTATGTCTAGCCATTTTACTGTTAAATGTAGGTAGGTTAAAGATTTACAGATGAACGTCAAAGTACATGGAACACAGAACAATGGCCATGAAGTAGTCTTCTAAAAACCACTTCAATGGCCAGTATTATCAGAACTGATTTAGACTCTAAGTGTAATGGTTCTTACTTTACAAAAGCAGGGATATGTAGGCCAATCACTGCCTAAAATAACACTTAAAATAACTGGTAGCCATGGCAAAACTGATAACCTTAAGTTTATCTTCATAATTTTCAGATATATGGGAGCTGAAGAATGATAGAACAATTTATACTAATGCTATACACATACAATTACTTAAAATTTTAAGCATTATCTAATAAATATATGATATGAATGAGATATCTTAAGTTTTAAGTGAAATAAATTACTTTTATCGATGACATGCCAAAAATAACAGCTCATCAGAGTTTTGTGTGTGTGGATAAGTTTTGTTACATTGAATAGAGAGAGTAGCTCTATAGGATTACCATCTTGCTGATTTGTAGATGAAAAATTACACGACCTTGGTATTATTTCTACTTGAGTAAGTCAGTGCCAACATTTACTCAGGATCCCCTTTATAGCAGTACATCAGTGATGTATAGCTATATTAAAAGGGGATTCACAGTAAACTCTGACTCAAACCAATGATATGTTAAGAATCTCATACTTACATAATTATCAAAATTCACATTTACATGGAATATCAATGTCAACAACGGTTTACAAAATTACTGGAAATTAAGCAATGTATCAATGTGTTAGTTTATAGGAAATTGATGTCATCTCAAATAAGATTCCACATTCATTACATTTGATACTGTGAGCAATTTCACAGGCTAATGAAATTTATAGCCTTTTAACAGAAGAAACCTGATAGCCAATGTAAATGAACTTTAATCCACACAGCAAATACACTATGTCGATTATAACGAAATATGTTGCATTCATACATGTAACACATAGTTTGTCTTGAGACTATTCATATATGATTTACATATATTCCATTTTATCAAAGGAATAGTGATGCCACGTTTATATAACTTTAGTCTAATTTTCTGTCAGTTGTGTACAAAAAAAAATTAAGGGTGTATGTTGGTAGGTATAAAATCTACCTGAGCTCACCAGAAATTTTATTGGGGTTTCCTTATCATCAATTTATGGAGTAAACTATTGAAATCTAAGCAAAGTTTACCCCTTCTCCTTACTGAGGTTCCCAAACCTTCAGAGAAACATCGGTACAATCTATCAAATCTGTTAAACTTGCCTAATTTCAATAATTTAGTCATTAGCTTAAAATGTATTCCACGAGGGTATAACACCGACAAAATAACATGGTTTTTACATTATTATCACACCACCTAGTACATATGAAACATGATGAACACATCAAAATACACACCAAAATGTGTTTTTCAAAATATGTTTTCAAATAAAGGGATTTGATTTTAAAATTAGACCATCTGTGACAGATGACTACTTCACTTAATTACATCCTAGTTCTATTCATATTTGATTTCACACTGCACAACATGAAGTCCCGAAATGACTGCAGAGTTCAAATTAGTTCACTCCAAGGTCAACACTGCCATCTGTCAAATTCCTCCCTCTGGGACTCTGTATCATCAAAACCACATGACAAAATGACAACACAAGAAGAACTAAGTCTATAGACATGAAACTTAATTTCGCTACAAATATGACAAGCTTTCCACTTCCAGGGCTCAAATTTAACATCTATGCTTGGTAGTTAGATTGTGAGATTGTACCAATTGAACTGTTTCAGCTATACTTTTCTAGGGATTTTCATTACTCTAAGTCTAATAGACTACCACCTTATATATTTGGTAGTCTACCTACAATGTTTAGTAGTCTGTGTCCTGGACAACTTCTCATTTTGAGCTCTGATTTCATGGGTTTTCTGGAGTGTTTCAAGGGACATTCTGCTAAATTGCATTAAGCATTCTTGTACTTACCACACTTATGCACTCATTACTGCAGACTGACTGACTGAATGGATATAACACAGCCAGCATAAAAAAGAAGCCTTTAACCTACTATAAATACTAAAACAGCTCTTCTCGTTGTACTCTAATAGAATTCTACATCCCATCACGCATACAAAATGAGGACGCCAGAAGTAACATATATATATGAAATTGACACTTATTTTTAACCTACAACTATGGCGAAGCTTTTACGTAAAAATTCAGACCCTTATTTGTGAAACTCATGTCTGGAGCATTTCAAGGGATATTCTTGTATGTGTATCATCATCACACATTCTTTTGCCGACACACCCACTTAGAGTTGGACTGAATGAATGCAATGGCTGAAATAGAAGCCCTTAATAAATCTTAGACTGACGCTTAATGGCCAAACTTTGACCTGGTGTAACCCTTTTCAATATATCATGTATATTATCAGCAATGTCTCTAACATTCTACCAGTAACCACCGGCCTACTTTCGTGTTAGTATACACAAATTATTCTTTAATAATATCCTAATAATTAGTAACGTCTTCATTCAGACATGGTTAAAAAATGCTTCAAAATGTTCAACGCTACTCTCAGATTGGGTTGGTATGGTAGCTATTATGTTCTGAGATATGACCTTTCACCTTCTATTCACTGGCTTGGATTCAAATCTAAATGGCTATTCTTCGAAAGATAAATATCGCTCTTTCAAGGTGTAATTTAAACCAAAGTTTCTCACAGATAACATATATATATAGGTGTCTGTCCATCTCTAGTTGAGGTGAGATAACACATATTCTGTAGATTATTCAGGCCTTTCCTGTTGGCTATTATTTGGTTTATCTATCTATGCAGGTCACCCATATGAACAATCATCACAGGAAGCTATGTTAGTTGAGATATGATTGCAACCACCATATCATAAAGACAATGGCTTCCTGCATTAGATCAATTCCTACTACTATAAAAAAAAACAAGTATGAGTGATATATAGTATGTTTAGCAATATAATGACATCATCCTGAAACTGTTTTATGGCTTTTTTCATACATAGGCACAAACTCTGTTGTTTCTATTTATGGTCAACAGCTAACTACCAGTAGCAGTACATTACTGTTGTTCTTAATCATAATTATTGCATCATATTGATCGATTCTTAACAACACAAGAAAAATTGACACAATGTACAACATTTCTTTTTCTTGCAGCGCAAACCTTGGAATTCTTCCAAGTATGGATATAAAAACATATCATCAGACCTAGTTAAATTATCAAATTTGACCTTTTCATGAGGCTTCAGCTACAAAATATGTTTTTTTTACATGTAAATATGTTAGACATTACATGTAATATTATATCTTCAGACAACTTATGATGCATAATTATAGAACTACTTCAAAGGAAAGTTTAGCAAACAATTTTGAGAATTATATGAACATTAATTGTCAACATTCAAAATAACACACAGAATAAACTATTTTTTTCCAAGAATAGCAAAAATTGTTCATCTACTTCTACTAGCATTTTGGAAGAGCTTACGAGACACTGATAGTATGTCAATCTGACTATGAAATAGCATCACCTATATTCATAAGGCAAATGGTGTGTTTCCGATAACATGACTTTATGTATTGAAAAATATTGCTTTGACCCAAAAAACAAACGAAATGTTGGTCAGTGATATTTTGACGAAAGGGGAAAGAAACAGACATACAAAGTTTTAAATGTTGTGTTTTAGGGTTGGCAGCTTAAATTAGGGTCGGTCACTTTATCAGAAACACAAGTTTTTTTTTATTTAGCCAAAAGTCTTCCAAACACACATCTGCATACAATGGTTGTAATGTCTAGAATACTCTTCTACAAATGGCAGATGTTAGCTTCATATCTTATCTTCAATTTGTCTGACTATCATTCACTCTGCCTCTCAGGAGAATTATACCTCGACACTGACCAGGAATGAAAATTAGATTGTTAAGTTATGCACATGTTAGAGCTGCCGATAATACCATAATTAGTAGTGTACATACTTGCCATCATGAAACTAGAAAGATGTAACCAGCACATTCACCCAGAGACTTGGCTATCTGACTTGACATACCTGCTTGAAAGTATAGTCCTGAGACTTGGCTATCTGACTTGACATACTGGCTTGACAGCATAGCCCAGAGACTTGGCTATCTGACTTGACAGTTTAGCCCAGAGACTTGGCTATCTGACTTGCCATACTGACTTGACAGTATAGCCCAGAGACTTGGCTATCTGACTTGACACACTGGCTTGACAGTATAGCCCAGAGACTTGGCTATCTGATTTGACATACTGGTTTGACAGTATAGCCTAGAGACTTGGCTATCTGACTTGACATACTGGCTTGACAGTATATACCAGAGACTTGGCTATCTGACTTGACATACTGGTTTGACAGTATAGCCCAGAGACTTGGCTATCTGACTTGACATACTGGTTTGACAATAGCCCGGAGACTTGGCTATCTGACTTGACATACTGGTTTGACAATAGCCCGGAGACTTGGCTATCTGACTTGACATACTGGTTTGACAATAGCCCGGAGACTTGGCTATGATGATACACATACATGCTTTTCTGGCAAATAATAGTGTCCAGCCAAATAGCCAAGTCCCTGGGCTTGCAAACAACATTGTCAAGCTGAGTAGCTAAGTCCAAGGACTCCCAGCAATTGGATACCATAGTACTTATTAATAGTTATATAGTACTGGTGAACAGAAAGCATCTCATCTTTACAAACAATATTTCATAATTTTGTAATCTCTATTAGCAAACTTTAGTCTGTCTACTAGTCTGGAGGCTATCCATGGTTTTGAATCTTCCCTGAGAAAGACTAAAAGCCACAGAGAAACTATAGACTACTAGTACATGTCTACATCTACTGGTATTGGCTTGTATTTAGCATTCACCACGTGTCAAACACCAAATCAACACCAATATCTGTAGACAGGTTAGATTTTATCATAGTTCATTTTGAACAATAGATTCAGTTTAAATCTACTTATATATCATTTCTTGTTCAAACATGATTATTCCTCCATTCATGTATTAAAGAAACCTGCACAGTCCCCCCCCCCCCCCCCAATCATATGTTATCTTATAGCCGCTATACTTCTTCGATAGGAGATGGACAGCAGTCATCTCAACCCACATATACATATCTGACAAAGTCAAAATCATCCAACAGCGATGTGACTAAGCAATTTACATATCTGCTGACACAGCTCAGACATAGCCAACAGACTTGTCGTTGACTAGCAAGCCTACCAACTCTAATATAGGCCCACTAGATATGAAAACCAATGACAGGTCTCTGGGCAAGAACATAACAGTCAAACCTCACCTTTCACCTTTCACCTTTCACCCCAATATAGTGGGGGGTTAGATCATTGACCAAATCAAATCATACAGCCATCAATCTTTACACATACCTTATTATTACGGAGGTATTAGAATTTCAATCACACAATGAGTTACTTTATGTGAATTTTTAGCGTGCCTTCTTCAAAAACACTCTGCATGTGAAACACACCCACAAAACAGACATATTCAAGGAGAGAACAGACATGTTTGTGTTCTCTACACAGCACTGAATAGCAATGGCGATGTGTACAGAATACATTATGACATTATTCAAGTGTTATAACGCACAAACAAAGTTTATGATACTGGGGGACAAAAACAAATTATGTATGAGTAAAAATTTGATTCTGTGTAGAACAACACTTTGGGCTCTTTGTCTACAAGTTTTTGAATTGAAATCCCTAAATGTGTTGGGAGAAATACTACATGTAGCCATGTGTTTAAGGGTATTCATGCAGACACTACAAGGATGGTGATGGTTAACAAAACCTTACCATATAGCAGGTTGTTTGTGTAATACATGTTATGTGTTCACAATAGTGTGCCCTTTAATACTCATAGCCAAATGTTGTTGTTGTGAGCCAAAATGAGAAAAACTGACATTTCTTGTGAGTAATCACATAGACAAAGATAGGGGAACACCAAATTTTGGTGAGTCACCAGAAATTGTGTATGTTAGTGGCACGTCAATTTGGCTTGGAGGGCACACTGGTTCACAACTTATACACAAGTGGTTAGCAAAGAACGGAAGTGGTCTAAACTTGGTGAAATTTCAACAGTCCCTTGGGATAGGTCAAAAGGCTATTGAATAATTACCAGTTGTATTCCAGAAAATTGACATTAAATACATACATACATATAAATAATTTTCTTTTGAGGTTTCTGTATGAAGAATTAAAATTAACAATGGAATTTCAACATTAATAATTATGATGTAATTATGCATTTGCCTCAGGATTTATACTGTAGGTGTATGGCCATGAGTGGGAGCTTTAGAAGGTTACATTAATATTCACAAACAATAATGACATGATGACATCATTGGATCTATTCACAATGAACAACACGGCCTTACTAGAGAGTGGCCTCAATACCCTACCCACATATAGTATCGATAACACATCAGCTAAACTGTATATGGCAAATTAACATAATATGGTAATGTCAGGTGTGAAATTGCAAACTGTTATATGAAAACTAACACTGGAGTAAGATAATCTAGAACAAAGACAGGTAAATAATGAGTAGGGGTCAAGGTATGCTACATGATACAACATTCATGTCATGTCCGTTGACCTAGCCCATTGAGTAAATACGGACATCTGTTATTTAAACAACAGGTTTTTTTGACTCCCTTGTTCTATTTTTGAATCATTTCAAAGAAAAACATATTTTCATTTGAATAGATAGAAATCAGTATAGCAGAGACACTGCCAAGTGCAATTACAGATCTCAACTGATGGATCAATTTTGACCTTCAGAACTACTATGTGTCCACTGATAATTGAGAGTGCACTGTATGTGAATATCATACTTGTAGCTTTTCATTTTGTAATTAATCGTGAAATATAGATACCAGCCGTCAAGGTTAGAACAAAACAATCTGACAACAACATGTTAGGTTGTTGACAGATGTGTATGAAATTGATGTGGTTTTTTCCATGAGACTGCCACACCCCACCTTACAAAATGACATCTTGAACATTATGGTAATTCATGTACATAAATAATGTTAATACACCTACTCTCACATACACAGCACTTTATATGAATGATGTAATTTCATCATTATATCTACATCAACTACTTATCTACGTTTCACCTCAGGTGATACATTTTTGGGGATAATACTCATCTCCAGCGGACCTGATTAATACAGGAAGGATGTTTAAAGGGAGGAATAGTTTTTTACGTGTCTTCCTGTCTCACCTTAAATGTTCATATTCATGTATTCTCTCGCTAGATTCTGAGTGTAAGTCTAAATGAGTCATGCCGTCGTTTCCCAACACCTTCTCTTTCATAAGGTATTCAAGTTTTGAAACACAAACCAGGTATTCTAAATTTTGAAGGAAAAAAAAGAATCACTCCAACATTTCTCAACACCTTCTTATAAGGTACTAATCTGAAAAAACAAGCCAGGTATTCAGCATTAAAAAAAACACAAGTCAGGTATTCTACATTTAAAAAAAAAATCAAGCCAGGTATTCTAAAATTTGAAGAAGAAAAAAGTCATAACGACACTGACATTTCCCAAAATTGTTGAAAAAAAAAAGAAATCATTCCAACATTACCTAACACTTTCTCATAAGGAATTCTAATTTTGGAAAACAGGTCAGGAATTTTACATTTTGAAACACAAGTCAGGTATTCTAAATTCTGAAAACCAGTCATGTTCAAGTCCTGTTCCAGACATTGCCTATCTGTAATTTGTAATGCCTACAGACTATCACAGCTTACTAGGATTACAAAGTCAAAACCTTTGATATGTCAACATTATGTCATCATGTTTACAGAAAAAATACTCCAAAAGGGAAAAGCAAATGTTTGTTTTTTATTCATAGACCACAAGGTACAGTAAATATCATTAGGTAATAATGTAAAATTATGTTTTTGATTACTCCAAAACTGAAGATTTGAGTGACTGATTTTATTTCAACTGTCGTCCTTATGTTAAGACTGTCCTTTCATTTTCAAGTAGCATAACAAATTGATGTGAAGGATTTCAAAGTCCATGTATGCTCCTCAACATGGGTATAAAACTGGCATGTCTCCAAATCTACCACATGTTTGTAGTACTGGTAAGAAAAAGGTCTAATTTCTAAAATTTGAAAGTGCAAGGTTTTACTGTTCAGGTATCAAGGCTTATCCTTCCTTTCGTTTCCACATCATTTACTAATTCAAGACAATCATTGTGACTTCTCCTGTATAATTCAGGGTCAAGCATTATTCTCAAGTAAAATCTAAAAAAAAAAACCCACCTATTCTCTCCTGATCTTTCACATACATGTAACCTTATCCATAGTCAACACAAATAAGACCGCAATGTTTATAAAATCCTAAATACATCTACACAAGTGCTTTGCTAAGTACAAGCAGTTTGGACAATATGAACATCAGCAAGTCACAGTGAATTAGAAGGTTTGAAATTTGATACATATCAGATGGGTATGTTGTGCTACCCTAAGCAGTAAATCATCACTAGTTAACCTGAGGTAAAGTTCATCAGATGTTGTGTCAGTCTGTACAGATGTGAAACATAACACTTATCATACTCATAAAATTCATCCACACACACTCAAGACAGGTGACCAGTACATATTTTTTTACCAACAAACTCCATCACCTATGAAATTGGTTTTAATTTGCTACTCATCGTCTGCATGCAACAGCTAGTAAATTTAAGGCACTGTTGCCTGCAACTGTTACTGGTAATTACACTATACAACTTGTGATTAATGGGCAAAAATATTCACCGACTTTTTTATGCTTCAATCAACCTGTGCTATTCAAGGTGTCTGGGACAGCCTCCTCTACTTTATATAAATAAACACACGTACTAGACAAAACATCCACCACAGGTCATTCATATTCAAAGCTGAATTTAACCTCATTAATTAAAATCTTAGGACCAGTGCCAAAAAACCCTTTCTATAAAATTGACCCGTGCTAGCTGCCCTAGCCTAGTTCCTATACTGTCATCATTACTTACACCTCCACATTGGCACCCAGACTGTAGCTACCCATGTCACAACAAAACTCTATGACTGTAGTGTAGTTGTCTTGTTCTTTTTCACACTTCACACCAATTAAATGAATGTGTTGAATTTAACTAGATGTACAGAACTGAACAAAACCTTGGGTATCATGTTATTGACACATAAAAGACAATAGAAGACATACCAAAACAGGTTGAATGAGACAAAATAAAACTAGCCAGCATTGTTATGTAGATAAGTCAGCATGACTGAAACTAAAAATGCCTGTGTACAGTATTAGAAGTCAGAGTTTAACATAATTAACCAGAAGATTTTCAAATTGCATGCCAACTTCACATACCTGACCACTCTTAAAACAACTGCTCAAGGAGAGCATTATTCACTAGCTACTAAATCTCTGATAATTACTGATATCTATCTTTAGACTAAACCAAGCTGTAAGTTTCTAATTTTGGGATTAGAAGAGGAAATTTGGCTGCTTGTAAAAGAAAACAAGAAATATAACTAAAAAGTTCAACTACTGTACTGATCTGTTCTAATTCTTCAACTGGTTTAGTTGTGTTGGGGGTAGGAGACTTAGCTTTCTGGTAAAATGAACACAGATACAACAACTACTGACACCAACTTTTATAAACGAACCAACAAATACATATGTTCATGCTGGTAGAAATTGTGTTTTGTGACCAATGCCATATGGTTTCAGTTAAGTCCTTTAATTAAACTAACATTATCATTAAAATATAGTCTGTTATTTATTCTATAGTTTAACTTGAACTACTGTAATAAATCAGTTCGCTGTCAAAGCCACGGAACAACTGACTTTATCAGTTTACAACTATCTCCCCCTCTACCTCTGTCTAGGCATCTCCTATTTGTTCAACAAAGAAGACAGATTAGAAGCTGCAAGTCTGTTTACCCCATACCATATTTGGTAAAAGCTCATGCCATTAAAATTGCCTACAGCCACTCAGGTAGACCACTCATAGCTTGGGCTGGGGTAAACACATTGCATCTATTGTTGTCTATCAATTTCTTTCCATACAGCTGGTTCCCACCTTTCACACTACAGGGTTTTAATTCTCAATTCATCTGAACAAAAAACACAGTCATACAATTTGAACACTGACAGGATGTGAAGGGCCACATACTACAACGCTGCTATGCACCACAGGAAAAGTACACAGATAAAAGTGACCCAATTTAAAGAGTAAAATAAAACAAAATGTAAATTGTAACTGAAAACATCATTTTCAAAACATGATGAAACTGTATTCAAAAATGTGTATTTGATTTTTTTTTAACACAATGATTCATTCATACCATGTTTGTTCATACCTATGCCTGGACAATTCTCTAAACAGTGTGCTGCATCATTGAACAATAACTTTACACTTTTTATTTAAACCTTACTGTCAAGAGATATTTTTTGATGTGGTAACAATAGATGGAGCTTTTAAAAAAAATCTACACTGTCCAATCAAACGTCATCTCTCTACAAACGACGCTATGATGAACACTAAAGCCTGATGACTCATCCCTGTGCAAATAGTCACAAATTCAATTTTCTATATTTTCCATCGTTTTTGGAAACCTTTAAAGCCCTCACTGAACAATTCCGAAATGCTGGTAATAATTTCCCTCTCTCACTAACAACCGTGCAAAAAAATGTATATGTAAAAACTAACCAAAGTGAGGAATTATAAGTTTGATTTCAAGCCTTATCAGGCCTATACAGTTATGACCATGTTCTGGCTGAAACACAAAATCAGTCATGCCCTAACATTTTGACAATTATATTTTAGTACTCTGGGCTTTGATATTCAAACACCCTCAAATTAAATAATCTATAGAAAGCAGTAAACGGGGAACATTTAAATCTTGGTTGATCATGTCGAAACCCGTGAAGCTTGCTATTATTCATGCAACAAAGGCAATGTCCTCAGCGAGGATAAGTGTGACCCACAGCGGAGGTCATCGAATTACTGATGAAAATAGCTTTTACCTTACATATTCAAAAGGTATGTCCATGGCCTTCTATCACTGTCACTCAAACAATTACAACTACGATACCGTTTAAATAATACACTTCTGTAGTAATTTCAAAATTCATGTTGTTTGAACACCTTACAAGTTAGGATACATTACTACTATTAGGTAAAACTGTTCACGCAAATGTGCGTACCCTGTACTGAGACCAAAATTTAAAAATAAACATGGGTATTCAACTCAGTCCGCTTTGCTAAAATTGGAATAATTATGTCGTGGGGTACAGTTCACCAACACGTGAAGATATCTCTACGATCTACATCTTGCCATACATGAAAGAAAATACATATAGTATGATGTACACATATTTCCTTTCGCAAACGTGTGGCCCCAACTGCCAATCTCGTATCGATATTTTCATAGAAGTACATGGTTGTCCGCACGATTATGTGTGTTTTAGAACATCGTGTATTCTATGATCATCAATGGCCCCCCATATCCATAAGGCAATTATTAACTTGTGCCCTGTGATAAAAAATATGCTGATAACATGAACCCAGACACCTGAGTTTGAACGTACATCGCCGCCATGATATGCAGTCGTGATACCTAACGGTCGACCCTTTACTTGCATTGATATTTCGATAATACTAAATTGTTCAATTAGCAGTCGTTGACGGACACATCATTTTGGTACCATTCTAGACCCCTTAATCTCTGAATCGAAAATTTTGACAAAAATGTAAAACTTACCTCGTGTGAAAAGATAACACAAATCGAAATTCGGACTGTCTGATCACCTTTTCCGGTGCAAAGCAGGGGTAACCTAATCAAGCGTCGCTCCCTCTAAGTGACATAAACCACGTGACCACATCATGAATATTAATTTAGGGGGCGTGTTTCAAGTTTTTATCACTACACAAGCGAAGGCCACCGGATGACTACTACAGTACATGTACTTTTGTTGCGTAGGATCGGAATTTGTATACCTGTGCCCAATGGTAATGAAACAAGCCCATGAACGAGTCCTGTGGGGGAAATGAAGTCATACCTTACGCGAACATGTTATTGTGTGCTAGTGTCATTAAAACAATAACAAAAGGATGTGGTTGTCGAAGGAGGTACATACACAAATTATGGAGCTATAAACTCAGTTAACTTCTATATCTATGATAAAAACCAGAAGAATTAGGCCCTAAATAAAACAAATAAAAGAAAACGTACACATTGACTGATAAATGCTTCCCCCTGGTTACTTGTGTAAGCAGTGCAAGATGCCGTTGTCATAGTAAAAAGAATATATATATATATATCAACATTGATGGAAAATTATGTTAGGATTAAAATTTAGAAAAATTATTGTCTGGCAGAGTGGAAAAATTGGTCCAAAATGGTCTCTGGGCTGTGTGAACTGCCTGCTTTTAACCAGTCAGGCTTTCCTGTTAGTCTGCCTGGCACGGCTTTTGTTCACATTTGCATTGTATATTTGAATAAAAAATGAAAAATGAAACAACAACAACAACAACAACAACAACAACAACAACAACAACAACAACATGATCCCATGTAATCCTTATTGCTTCATTGTAATATTTTAATATGCACTACATGTATGTTATTTCCAGGAAATCATCCAGACTACTATTAAAAGAAACACTTTGTAAAATCACAGTTGTAGTTTAAACTTATCAGCTCATCTTTCACAGAATACTTTAGAATATTTCCAAACTTTCTGTTCTTTTACAGTCGATACGAAACAAAAATGTTTACATAGTTGTTGATAGATTACCAGTATTGGTTTCCAAGTTTGTCTCTCCATTTTACTACAAAATAATAATATACTTTGTAAATCCATTTACAATAAATGTCATGGAAGTTATATGGCGTTAAGCCAGATCAAAATATGATGTTTACTACCAGGCAGATTGCAGTTGTTGACTGTAATGCTAAAACAGAAATGTTGGTATTAATAATATTCTGGGTAATATCTAAAACAACATGTTTTGTATTTGGTGTCAAAAAAACACATCACCATTGTGATAATACCATGTAATGTTGTGGAAGTATGTATTTTGAAACACAAAATATTTTATTGAAAATATTTGGCACAAACAAATTTGAGTGAAATGATAGCTATTCATACTTGAGCAGCAGGTGTTTTCACAGATTAAGCAATTAGAGATATTTCATAACAGACATGGATTTAAAACTGACCATAGACTCTCCCCTGTGAACTGACCAATTCAGTTATTATTCAAATCCATATGTATATATATATTGTGTCCAAATGAACAAGGTCATTTTCTGAAAATCAAAATTCAAACTTTCTTGATTCATGTTGTATCATTTCACAATTGCATTTGTGGTGTTTTCAGATCATTTCAAATATCAGTTCATAATCCTATGAATATGTGCATTCATTGAAGATTTAAATGCATGTTTTATTATTTCACTGGCAGAATTTGCAAATTTGAAAAAAAAAACACTTAAAGGGGCACAAACTGAGTTTATAAGTTTTTGGTCATTAATTTTTGCTGTCTATTTTACTATTGCAGTATTCTACTAACAGAAGACTTAGCTAGTAAGCATCACTTGCATTTGACTGTGGATCCAAACCTGGCATTAAGATTTTAACTTATAAAAGAGCCGATGACTTGATTTATTATCTGTTTAAACATGTGCAGGAATTCCCTACTATGTTGTAACTAGGCCAGTAGACAATTGTAATGGTATAGATGGCATGCATATTAGAATACTAGAATCAAGGTTACAGGTATTATGTAAGTATTTTTGCTTGAGTAAAAACCTCAGTTTGTATTACTTTTAGTGATACTTATGAATGTGTTCATGAACATAAAGTTGCTTGACTTGACATTCCTTTCAATTCATTAAAAGTTCTTAATTTAGAATAATTTGTATACCAAATGAACTATCAATGCTATAATACCCCCCCCCCCTCCAACTATAACAATGGAAAACTAATCGTAGACAATCCAGTGGGATAGACAGAAGTACCTGTGGTTTCTAAAACTGTATCAAATGTTGACTGTTATCGACAGGTTGATATTAATATTCTTATCTGTCACAGATTCTTCGGAAAATGTTGACTTAAAACATCTACCACATATAAAATAGATTTGCATATCAAATTGTCTAGACGTTATAACCCCCTCTCCCCCATAGCAATGAATAGCTGATTGCAAGCAATGTAGAGTTGAACAAAACTCTCCTTCTTATATATATATATATATATATATATATATATATATATATATATATATATATATATATATATATATATATATATATATATATATATATATATATATATATATATATATATATATATATATATATATTGAACAACAGTGACAATAACAACAATGATGACGGCGACAATATCAATGATATACAAAGGTTATCAATATTAAACAACAACATTATCAATGTATGGAGCCTGTACCCATTGCATTGGTTAGAGAGTAGTCATGCCAGAGACTGAGCAAGTCAGGATTCCATTTGAGGAAAAGGAAAATGTCACAACTGACTACAGACATTACTTCTCAGATCTGAAAGGAGGACTAGTTGTAAATGTATGTGGTGACACATTATTGGAATAAAAGACATATAAAGTGACTGACTGACTGACTGACTGACTGACTGACAAAATGTAGTATACTCACATTAAACACCACTGAATACACTGATTGCAATGAGAGTTCACACTAGGGTCTATGCATAAAGGTATCTTGTTTTCAATATAGAAATGTAGCCAAGGTCATGTATAGAAATGTAAATCAAAGCCCTCCCCCCTACGATTCAGCAAATTATCAGTGTCTATAGTTGTGGTGTTGTATATTGTATAATAACTTTTTTTTAACTCTCCTGTAAGAGTGCAAGTGAGACACCAACACCAATCACATAATTCACAATATTGAGTACGTATCGAATAGAATAGAATCTTTATTGCATCCATTAAGAAAACTACATTTCTTCATTGGATTTTCTGCAATAAGATTTTGGTGCTAATACAAACTAGTAAAGATATAAACTAGAGTAATAATAGTTAACAAAATAAGGTTTATACGAAAGTGTATCATATACTAAAGTGGTGGTAGCCTAGATTCTAAACTTTATATTATATTGATTTGGGCTATTACATGAGAATTTTGGGTAATGACCAAAATCAACTAGCATTGAATCTAGGTTATGGGGGTGGGTATAGGGTGAGTAACAGTTGGAGCATTGTGTTGTATGTAAGGGTTGTTGCATGGTATTGCATAATGTAAAGGGGGGGGGGGAGGTGACTATAGTTGTAGAATATGGTATTGCATATGTAAGAGGGTGGGGTAGGGGTGACTATAGTTGTAGAAATTATGGTGTTGCATATGTAAGAGGGTGGAGTAGGGGTGACTATAGTTGTAGAAATTATGGTGTTGCATATGTAAGAGGGTGGAGTAGGGGACTATAGTCGTAGAATAGCAATGTGTTGCATATGTAAGGGGGTGGGGTAGGGGTGACTATAGTTATAGAAATTATGGTGTTGCATATGTAAGAGGGTGGAGTAGGGGACTATAGTCATAGTATATGCAATGTGTTGCATATGTAATGTGGTGGGGTAGGGGTGACAACTCGATGATTCTCTAGGCATATACGTTAACATGGCGTATAGAATCACTATTTCTTTCCACACCACTCACTGATCAAAACCATATAGTGGTTCATTGTTTCTTTTCCACAGACTATATTTATGACTCTATGGATTAGCTTAATAGCTGGGGCAATGTGGTCTTTGCGAATAAACAAAACATTCCAATCCTTATAAATTTATCCTCACAACAGAGAATCCTATAAACAACTGTCACAATAAGGAGGCAACTTTTTCAAATAATGACGGCATATTAATAATATCATACTAAACCATTGATACAGAATTATGATATGATTTAGTAGAATGACTCCTCAATGTGTGTAATTTCTTATTTCATGCATGGTTTCCTCACATGTTGGTACATAAGTGAGGCACACAACAAGAATAAAGTACTAACACGCAATTTTTATCTACATGAAATTGCACAAGTTTATTGTCAATACTTATAATGACGAAAAACTGTCAACTGCAAATGTGATAATGAAATAAAGACTGAAGTGAAAAGAACATATAATACATATAATCAGTGTAATAACAGATATTGGATGTATATGAGGGACACTCATTTGTGCATCAACTTTCCAAGCTGTAATAATTATATAATAATTTTGGTTTTTATATATAGCGCTTTCCCACTCCGAGCTCAAAGCAAATGACAATTATTACCCCTGGCACGGATCTATAGTGGCACAACGGCCCTTTTATACTTCCTCAACTCCCAATCCATTGCAGCCTTTATAAGTACAGAGGATTGTTAAATCATTCACACTGCAATCTCTATCCTACCAGGTCCCAAATTATACAGCTGGATTGACTGAGGTACAATCGTGGTTCAAATCTTAAATTACCCAAGGACTTTGGCCATTCTAGGAAACAAACAGTCACAATGGGGCTCGAACCTGCAACCAGCAGATTCCAAGCTGGCCAATCTAACCATTCGCCCATCATGACATCACTGTTTAGATTTGTATGCAAACTTGTTTCGAAAGGTAAAGTAATTCCTTGTACATGGGTACAAAGGTTTGAGAGAGGAACACATGTATATAGATAACCAGATTTATAATACAACATCTTTCACTTCCTTAATAATTGTTACTGTAAGTGTGTGATAAAAAGCAATACAATGATTTGTATTTGGCAATGACAAAAACTGTAAGTGTGTGATAAAAACAAGAATAAACATTTGAATTTGGTAACGACAAAAACTTATATGAGTTCCATACAGAAAACACAATGGCATCAAGTTGAACTTTCGTACCAATGACTCATTATGTATAATACAAATCCATACACATCTACAAGTTTTCATTATGTGATCCCTTCCATTTATAACCATTACCCAAAATTCAGTCATATGAACTCCATCACTGTTTGAACACAAAGTCATCACAACTAGTATTCATAGCTTGCAATCAGTCTTTTCTGTCCAATACAATATTATTTCAAACTACATCTCATGTACGTAATTTACACTCTTGGTTTTTTTGAAATATTTGTCTTTTTTTTAATCAATGGTCTCAGTCTTTCAATGTTATTTTCCAACAAGTTCGTAGTATACATTACACAAGGTGCTGATTTTCAATAAATGCATTACATAATACTAAGAAGTCAAAGTGTTGACAAAACAAGTCCTCTTTAGGATGGCAACAAAACAATGATAAATGATAACAAAGTGGTCTGGTTGACTGAACACTTTCAAAACGGTATAAAGTTCTTTGGTTTTGATTTGGTGGGGAGACGTTGACATTACTATGAATTAGCCATCAAACTAACCATGACGTTGTATTGTGTCATGCAGACAACAAAGAAATTGTGTTGAATCACAAAGATATTGGTTGAGTTGATTACAGGGTCTATGTTTACTCCAATTAAGGTCTAGGGTAGATTACAAAAAACAAGCTTTTGATGTCTACCCTTGTCTAAACAATAATTATCTACCCAAAAAAGTGTGGGAACTTTTTGATTTTTGAATAAGTAAATAGCAGGTATACTTGTTGTACATGACATAAAAGAATCTAACTCATGCATTCCTTGACTGATTAAATAGACTGGGAGGATTTGGGGATTAGCAAATTGTCTCTGTGACTGTAAACAAAAGTGGTCCTGATCTGTTCATTCATAAAATAGTGAATGTAGGAGGATTATAAACCACAACATGTGTTGTCCTATGGCCAAGGCAGTAAAGTATTAGTGACTTCACTACACACAGTCACTATCAGCTGACTGGCTGGCTGAAGCTGTGACTTGAATTCACTACACTTCAGACCACTGAAGAAACTATCAGCTGGTTGGCTGGCTGAAGCTGTGACTTCCACTGCACTTATTCGTTCACTTTCTATCAAACAAGTGTAATAGTCAGTCACTGATTCAGCCAGCAAACATGGCTAAGGCAGCATAGAATCACGGCTACAGAATACAAGTGTAATAGTGTCACTGACTTAGTATGCAGTAAGTAAGAATATCGTCAACCTATATAGGAACTGAGTGGTAACAACATGGCGCCAAATCTTTGATTTGATTGATCAGTACAAAAAGTTACATTGTACCATATTTATCACCATGGTAACAACTCAATTATCTCACTATCAAGATCAATATGCATTCAATGAATTCAATATAAAGGTTTGATTTGATTAAGTTTTCCACAAAATTGCTTTATGTCACCCGAAAAAACCCTGAAATCTCAGACCTGCTTTTAAAACATAATTTTTCCTAATTATTCCTGTTAGTTGATGTTGGAGTTTCCGTGATAGCAAATATATTGCGAAAACAAATATGCTGATAAAAAAGCGTTGTTTTTTTATGTCTTTTGATTTAAAAGTTATACATCAAAATACATCACTGGAGGTCAGTTTGGTTGAAAAAATGGTTGTCAAAACAGATGCAATAAAAATGTTAAACAATTTGACAGATGACAATTCTAATAAATAAATGAATTAATAATTGCCTCTTCCAATGATGTTTGTATGGTTTTCTTGACAAGTGACAAGTCAGTATATAACTGTGTACAACTTGACAACATAGTATGTGTTTTGATTCAAAGTGCATAGCATGATTTCATACCAACACGATAACATACACGGTGTAAATATTGTCTATTGATATTGTTTTTCCATTTTCTTGTCTTGTTAAACTTTGCTTCTGCATTGTTTGCACATTCTTTTTGGTATGTAATGTTTTTGGTGAATGGTAACAGGGCCCAGGTGGAAATCAGCTTCTGTTGTTTCCTGGCTACCCTGTTCTTAAATAAATTTTACTACTACTGCTACTACTACGGTACTACACAAATTTTGTAATGGTTTTTGCAATTCTGTTCACTTTCAAGTAAATTTGTTCATTATCTACAGCTTATCACAGAAAGATAAAAAGAAACTTTTGTTGCATGAACTGACAAAAACAGTGATATGACTGGTGGCATACATTGCATCCAAATTCCCAGGGTCCTTTACCAGGGTTCCCCACCAAAAGTGTAGTGCAACATAATTGAAATCTATGCATATATTGTTACCGGATTTCCCCCTCTGTTACTATGTTCCCATATCTTAAAACATTGTTCCCATAGCTTAAAAGATTGAATATCAAAATGTTTCTGATAGGTCCCAACTCCTGTGTTAACAATTTGTATGAAAGCAATTGACATATCAGAAAACCAAAGAAAGGCGGATATTACAATTAAATATACTTGCAGGATCTAGGAAGTTGTCTGTAATGGGTAGACACTGATATCAGTGAAAACTGGCAGTAAGATGTGCCGAAAGGAAAAACACTCTCAATATTGCCACGTATTATTTCCCTATCTATTTATATACAAACTGAATACAATCTTTACAACTTGGTATTTCAGTTACATGATCTCACGATGTTTAAGATTTCAGCTGCAACATGTCCTGTAAGTCAATTAAAAGTGACATAACATCCAGTTAAAAACATTAATTCACTGGCAATATCAATGATAAATTGTGTAAGATGAGGAGGTGTCTTGGTTTGTGATTACATTATTAATAAAGGTGTCAACATGCCAGTATTTCAAGACATTGGTCACAACTTACAAATCAGTCATTTTTTTAATGTAAAAAAATTCTTACATTTTTTGAAAACTCTAATCAGCCTCTCAATAGCAAGAATACTATACATGTATAAATTGTGCGTCAGTTAAAAAAGGAAGAGACATTTCAACTCATGACTGATGTTAAGTAGTTTAATTTCACAATGCTAATTATCAGTAGTTACTAAAGTCTTGCTGTCAATTATTACACGGTATTCATTCATGTACCAGAAAATCATGCAAAATTTCTTTCTGGCAGCGATGTGTATACAAGTACAAAGCCTATAAAACTTTGTATCTGGTCTGGCCAATAAGATATTGTGAGGTTAACATGGTTATAATATCTTGTTTTCATAACTTGAAATCAAAACTATCTGTATAAATACATACTTTGAAAACTATATCACAATTAACAAATGTGTCAACTTGCAAGGCTTCATAGATAGACACAGTAGATGTAAATTACTCAACTGACTAAATACAATAATACAATCTGACCATAAACAAACTATATACATTGAATATGAACAATGGTAATTATTGCAACATAATTGTAGTTTGCAGCATGACAGCAGCACAATACAGTATAGTATGTTGCAGCATGACTGCAGCACAATAAAGTATGTTTGCAGTGACCAGCACAAAGTGTGTTTGCAGCATGACTGCAACATGATTGCAGTGCAATACAGTATGTTTGCAGCATGACTGCACCACAAGACACTATGTTTGCTGCAAGATTGCAGCACACAACACTATGTTTGCAGCATGACTGCAGCACAATAAAGTATGTTTGCAGCACAAGATAGCACATTTGCAGCATGATTTCTTGTCACTTTACATCAATACAAATCTGTATATTTCATAATACAATTGTTTGTTTACTCAATAAAACCCTTATTTACAAATTACAATTACATCAAATTGGTATTTCAGTAACCTGTGGACAGCATCTTTGAAATTTCTTTCAAAATAAATGCATGTAATTATCGAAAATGAGATAACTTAGCCATGAATAAATTAAATCTAAAACAGTGACTATTGCATTCAGTCCAAGAAAGAAAATTCTTTTTACAATATTATCATGCTTGCAATTATATTTTGATCATGTGAACTGCATTTGATGATCATGTGATGTTATTCTAACCAATCAGAGAGCCTCAAATGTTCACTCCCATTGTCATTTTTTTCCCCTGGTTATCCATAATGGATATGTTTCTTCATTTCCACCCAGTCCTTTGATAGATGGTACATGTTTTTTGTCAAACCCAATGTTTTGACAGTTTCCTCTACTTTATATGAATTTCTTCTCAGATACCTTCGTGTGTCGCGTTGTAATACTTCAATCTTTTCCACTCGGTTTTCATCCAGCATAATGTCCTCACTAAGATATGGGTTAAATCTAAAGTACGATCCTGGAACTGTGCAATCAGACACCATTGAATGAACCACTGTAACAGAATTATCAACAATATTTAGGTTGTGAAAATGAATGTTCATGGACTTTGGGTTAATATACACATGTAATACAAATGAAGTTACGAATAAAAATTTCTATTCAGTATCAAATTCTAATTTCTTTTGAAACAAATCCTGAATTTCCAACCTGGCATTATCAGGGTTTATACTATAATTGTCTCGTCTTGGATGAGACCCATTAATTGAGTTTGAGTGATACAGCTGGGATTACGATGCCTGAATATTTTTACTCTGTGAGCCAAAATTTTCATTTGTAATGTGATGTGTATTGTATGTGTACAGATAGTTATTACACTATTGGTACAAACATGATGGGCCTGACAAATTTTCAAACAGAGGATCAATTTTCATTTATATATGTATGTCTATCTCAGAATACAAATAGATGAAATCATACCCTATTTTGTTTTATGATATCACAGTACAATTGTTGCTGACTAAACTTACAAGATAAATCATTCTTACATCATCTTCATTCAAGTACAAAAGTCTGGTTTCTTCTTGCAAAAGACATTTTGGATTTGAAATCCTGATAATGGCACGTATTTATGACTACAGAGGTAAGTAAATTCATACCAAGAGATAGAAGTATTCTTAATAAACAGGATAATATATCATGATATCACTGTAAAGTGTCATCTTATGACTGTAAGATATATTGTCTTGTTTCACCCTCATTATGCCTTCTCTCAGCTGATAGATAGTATGGCATCATATAGCATATCCTACAAACTAAGCCATCTTTTAAGTTTCACTCTAATTTGAAAAGTTTCAATATTACACCTATATATGTACAGGCTACATTGGTAAAATACAAAGTGAATATTTTTATTTTCTCATCACACTCACTCACTAAGACCACCAGCCCTTCCTTACCTTCTGTATCAGTGGCACTCATAACAAGTTGCAATATTTTAGTCTTGAGACTGCTAGAGTTCTTGGTACCTGGGTCAGCTTCAGGTATGTATCTGCCTGTACCAAGTGAGACAATACACTGAACTGGTGTGGTCGGCCATAGTTGTTTGCATTCATGTAATGCTATAGCTGTGGGATTATTACACATCAACCCTCCATCCTGTCAATACAAAGGTAATTACAGTTGGCTATTGTTCTCAAAGTATAGACAAATACATATTACCTGGATGGGATGTACCAGACTGTAATTAGTGATTCCATCAGATAATTTCCCAAATACAAACATAATTTGGTAGAGTTAGCCTTTTTTGTTCATTGAGTGCTGTTGTTTCAATTTCAATTCCAGGTTTTCATTATTATTGTGTTGTGTTATCAGTTCATCCCAATAGGATCATTCTTTTGTTCAGGACCAACTTTTTCTATTACGCTGCTAGACAACTCTTATTACACCTAAATTTTACTCCTGTACCAAACAGGCAAGGACAGAAACACAGTCAGAGTTCTGGTTGTTTCTTTCTGTCTGCTTGTTCGGGTTGCTAGTCAAACAGAAATAATGAACTATAACAGGAATTTCGGTCTGTCTGCTTGTTTGGGTTGCTAGTCAATCAGAAAGAACGAATTTCAACCTCTGTCTGTTTGAAGAGACACAGGGGTAGTTCACTGCCTTTCTTTTTGTCTGCTTGTTCGGTTTGCTAATCAATCAGAAAGAATGAATTTCAACCCGAAATTTGGTCTTTCTGATTGAAAACACAAATGGGTAGCTAACTGCCTTTCTTTCTGTCTGCTTGTTCGGGTTGATTTTCAATCAGAAAGAATGAATTTCAACCCGAAATTCGATCTGTCTGTTTGGAGAGACATAGGGGTAGCTGACTGCCTTTCTTTCTGTCTGCTTGTTCGGGTTGATTCTTTGACACATTTCCAAGTATTTCTTGACTCTATCATATAACAAAGGTAGCCACTTCCTGTTGACTGGGTTTCAAACATTGTGCACAAAAGCTGAAGTCTATGTTACTTGTCAACTCAACCTAGTTCACTGCCTTTCTTTTTGTCTGCTTGTTCGGGTTGCTAATCAATCAGAAAGAATGAATTTCAACCCGAAATTTGGTCTTTCTGATTGAAAACACAAATGGGTAGCTAACTGCCTTTCTTTCTGTCTGCTTGTTCGGGTTGATTTTCAATCAGAAAGAATGAATTTCAACACGAAATTCGATCTGTCTGTTTGGAGAGACATAGGGGTAGCTGAGTGCCTTTCTTTCTGTCTGCTTGTTCGGGTTGATTCTTTGACACATATCCAAGTATTTCTTGACTGTATCATATAACAAAGGTAGCCACTTCCTGTTGACTGGGTTTCAAACATTGTGCACAAAAGCTGAAGTCTATGTTACTTGTCAACTCATCCTAAAAGCTTTCAGATTACAGATAAGCAATTTACCAAAAAAATATGGCATATGTGTTGTTGAATTAATTTCATGATGAAGCAGAAAACTGACAATGGAATTGATGTTGTAAACCATTACTGAGCATGAGACAAGACAATTGTACATATCAAACAGAAAAATTTAGTACATATTTCTAAATATATTGAATTTAATATTAGTCTACCTGGTGTACAGAACCTCCCAATTTGCACTCTTCAAAATATCCAGGTGCTGCTGTTGATGCTTGCAGTGCTTCCCATAGTTGAAATTGACATGTACCGGGATAATGTGATTGGACAGTGCTTGGAACATTGTAATTACGGAACAGATGTGGCCTCACTGTGTTTTGATTAACCAGAGTAGACAGGGCAGCAATCTGTAAAATTAGAACAGAGGCTGTAAGTACTCTTTTCTATCAAAAGCTTCTCATGTTATCTTACTTCAATGTTACAGCGCCCTCAACCATGATTAAGAGCAGCAGTTAGAGCGCCCTCTTTGAAGACTTCAGTTGTATCGGTTGTTTCTGAATTTAAGACTGTCATCATTGTTTTCCTCTTCTTTACACTAAAACATCTAATTTTCAAGTATATGGATAGTACCATTACATGAGGAAAAAGTCCAGTTAAGAATAAAATGTAAGAGGTGTACAAATTATGAAAAATATATTGGAATCCTGGTATTGAGAGAAACTGAAAGGAAACGACATTTTGTTTTAAACTAAATGATAAATGATTGTGTGACCTTTATCAGTCTGGAATTTCAACAGTCCTATCAGATTGACCTTTCACCTCCACCTGAAAAATAACATTACTAAGCAGGTGCATCAAATTGACCTTTATCGTCTGCCATTTCAACTGCTACATTACTTTGTCCATTCACGTCTATTTGATACCCAAACACAACAACAAATGTCTGGTCTTACCTTTGGGATTGATGGATCAGCTGCAGTTTCTATCAACAAATTGGTGCTTGGTTTATGATCCCTATGAAAAGTATGGGGGAAAGAATCAATGAACAGACAAAAGCAAACAAATTCCTAGACCAGAACAGTTACTAGAGGCACTATGGAATGCACTCAAATGCAATTAACACATTTTTTCATCTCAATATTTCTTTGCAATGAAAGTGAGTTTCTAGTTCATGAGTGATTTTGATCCCTACTTTTGTCCAATTGTAATAATTTCACTGCAAATTTTCCACTTCACCTTTGACCCTTGCACTCTGTGTTGGGACAGTACCTTTCTGAGTATGACCCAGCTTTTTTGGTTTCAACCGACAACCTTTGCACCTCATTTCAAAAGGGCAAGTCAGAAGTCATTGGATGAATTTTATTCTGTGGAGACTAGTCAAATTTCCACTATCACGACATGATGACCTTTGTACTTCAATCATGTTGAGGTGGTTCCTTCCTGAGTATGTCACAGCTTGCACTTTGTTGTAAAAGGGGTAAATCAGAAGTCATTGGATAATTTTGGGGTTTATAGGAATTATTCTATCGTTTCAAGCAGGTTAGTTTTAATAGTAGGCATACCAACCAAGTAATAGATAGTCAATGAGTTCGGGAGGGTTATGTGCCAATAAACGAGGGGGCATAGCCCCTGAGTTGTCTATCTTACTTATACTACGACGTGATTGGCTCAAACGGATATATAGGTCACACCCCTAAGAAAGAGTGGGTTATGGCTCTAACCAACCGAAATCAAGGCCTCTGATTGACAAAGTCGGTCTAGCCGTAGCATAAGTATTTATTAACATCTCAAAATAATCCAATGTCTGACTTATCCCTGAAATAAACACATAATTGGTCCGTACCTGAGTATATCAATCCAGGCATTTGTATCATAAAATGCGTGATTCCACACCAGTTTACCAGTACCAACTAATGCACTTTGTTTAAAGATATCTTTGGTCAGAGTATAGAACAACTGCTCACATTTATCCATTGAAACCTTTGGTATAGTTACCAAGAATGCTAGGACAGCACCTGAACTGACGGCGCACACATAGTCAAACATTTCATGCACTCGTTTACCACACTGCCGTTCAAGTTCACGTAGAATTTCTACAGCAATGATACCCCTGTTAAAACAAAACGGATAGTCCTGAATTAACAATATATATAAAACAGGCTCCCACATTTAGTAATGATTCAATGGGTCTGATGATACGAATCTCAGTTAAACTATATATGGCAAGGAAATTTTATCTCAGTTTAGCACTTTAGAATGTATGATGAACAAAATGCACCAACTTACAGCTTTGGTACAATCAATAAAATGATTTGTTTACCTTGTGCCTCCACCATCAATAGTGAGAATTCGAATTCCTCTACCCTTGACTGGCTCTGCATAGCCAACCAATGCCAGTACTTTCCTAACTTCTCCTTGTAAAACTTTATCTTTGCTGTGGAGGTGCCCCAGGAGTGGCCCTATCACACCTTGCTGTAAACAAAAACAACAACAAATTGCTAGTGTTAGAAGCTTGGTGAACACTACAATGTCTTTGTGGATGACTGGACAAAGACGTGAAATTCAAACAGTGGACCCTTGCTAAGTAGCACCTTTACTCGCCAACTTCTGATTTTAACCGAGTCATGGCTATTGTGTGGACTCCAATTTTTTTCTATTGTTCTTTTTCATTTACATTAAAAAAAAACTTGGTGATGGAAACAGTAATGGTAGTCATTGTTATAATATCTATTACTAAATGCATACCAACATGTGTGCCTTTTACTCCTGAAATGGAGCACATTTCTGTGTTGTTTCATATTAGATGTATGATTGTGAATATATAATTATCATCTTACACACTAGCAGCCCTCGATAAGTCGTGGTGTTCTGATGGACTTCATGACCTGTGACTTAGAGACTTGAGAGTCCACTGTATATCATGTATTATACCATGCATGAGCCAAGTTGAACAAAAAAATATGGAATATATACTCTGGTCGTCCTATGTTATGACAACGAATGTCTACATCAATCGTTCTACAGTGTTAAAAATATGAGTCAAAACGTTCAAAATTGCCATTATTTTCCCTGATTTTCTTTGACATTTCTGGTGCTGGTATAATTATGTTATTCTCCAATATTTTTCTTCATTCAGCTAGAAAATACTCGTGACCTAATGGTTGTCATTATGAGTCGCTAGACGAGTAGTGACAAAGGTTCCTTAGGTCACTCATATTTTCCTTGGCTGAACGAGGACAAATCATGGGGAATAACATCTACATATTACAAATATATATTAGAATCATATTATAGTTGTCTTGATGTCGTCAATTTTAACAAACAGAATGTTAAGAAACTTGTTTTATAGCAGATAAGAATTTAATGTTTGTGAATCTTGGAATCTGAAGTAAAACTTGAACTCAAAGAATTTCAGCCTACCTTTCTTGCAATATGTCTGCCATCTGGATATTTCAACAAATGTTTATATAATTCTTCAATCCTGCTTCGTCTGGAGTCTTTACTTTTAGCATTCTTGATAGTTTGAACTATTGCCTTTGTTCTGTAATCAACACTACTCTGTGAAATCACCATCTTAGAATTCACTTTTGGCTTCTTTTCCTCTTTTTTGGAGATAGGCATTGCTTTACTGAGAAGTGTCCTCACTGTGCCATTAGCCGTAACTGATTCAGTTCTGGCATTTTGTTTCGCAACAGGTTTGTGTGTTTCAAATTTATTGAGAGAATCTGTTGGTGAAAATTTGGTACTCCAGTAGGTATCAGACATGGCAGACTCAAAATCATGTTGTTCTCTGGGAAATTCAACATCTGATGAAGAGCTGCTGCTGTCCCTGTAGCGTTTCACTAATTTCTTCACATCTACCTCTATCAGTCTATTAATGGCAGGCAGAGAGTTGGCAAATGTCGCTAACATTCTGTAGACGTCCAAATTGTTCTCTTTTGTGTCTGGTTTCTTCTTTAGTTCCTCAATTTTGTCAATAAAATTCATCACTTTTATGTGGACATCTTGAAGAGACTGAGATTTACTCTCCATTTTAAAGACAATGAGTTCTTCATTTGCATGTAACATAGCATTCTCTAGGTTATGCTGTTCTCTTTCGAACACCTCTGGGGCCACTGTTTCCTTCTTGATTTGCTTTTTTTCCATTTCCTCTGAAATAGTGTTTTCTTCCTGTTCTTGTAATTTGGGAGCAGTGATTAATCTCTGTGCTAACACAAACCTAGGAAAGGAGGGTAGCTTCAGGTTTGGCAGTGATGGCAGTTTTTGCTTTGCTTCCATGACAGTTTTTATTAAATTCTCATTAGTATGGCTGACACCAGCTGCTAAATGATCAACATGACCTTTGATCTCTGACATCTTCCTTTCTCCACCTCCTCTTTCCTCATTATTGGGTCCATCTGGGATATATTTCTTTCCGACTGAAAGTGTCAGACTATGTTGCATCCCAATCAGCCACTGCCTTGCATGCAGGACTGTCTTTCTCATATTACTACTAAATTGTTTTGTTTGACTGAGTCTAAAGTTTCCAAGGTGATATCTGGATCCAGTTTTCATACCCCTCAAACTTGACTTTTTGTAGTTGACAACTTGCACTCGATGTCTTGGTCTACATAGTGTGCTTTCCTGCCTGACTTGCATTGATAGTTGTGTCTGGATTTTGTTTTGAATGTATGCAGGTAGACCAGTTTGTCCTTGTAACCAGGTCTGACTTCCTCTACAAGGAGTCAATCCACCAAGTAGGATACTATTGTAGGCAGACATTGTGTTCTCAGTCTTGTATAATAACCTGACTTCAAATACTATATATGTAATATTAATCTCTCTTCATGAAAATTTTGTCGGCATCCTGAAAAAGTGACAACACAAAATGAAATTAGTTGGTTGCAAAGTTACATAATACAAATCTGGTCTGCTGTATAATTTTAGTCAATAACTATTCTATATTACTCTAATACCGATACTCATCAACTCAATCTGTATTTATGTTTATCCAATTCATCCATCCATCCATCTGTCCATCCATCTGTCAGTCAGTCAGTCAGTCAGTCAGTCAGTCAATCAATCAATCAATAAGATTACATTCACATTAATTGGATAAATATGATGAAATAGTTCCTTTCTGATACCCCTACAATAACTATTAGCAGCATATAGTGGAGAAACAACAAATTTATTACTCATACCACACTAACTACCGACCAACCATATACCTAAAAATTAGCAATAAATGCAGGAAAATTTACATTACTACATGTACGTACAATCAAAATGCAGTGGAATTTGCATGGGCTGGGAGTTTACAAAGGCAATTCTTACTAAGCATACATTTTTTCAGATCTTTGACAGGGTAATTTATCAAAATTGGCATGCAGAATTATTGTATGTTCAAATACAAATATTTATGTTTGTTTGTAAGTTGTAAAAAAACTAGTATCACTTACATTTAAAACATAATACTATTGTTGTTGTTGTTTTTGTTTTTAAAAAAATGATTCGCCTGTTCTACGCTATATCACCACGACATGTTAAGGCATGTTATAAACACTGATATTTGGTCAGTATGTATCTCAAGCGGATCTCTGTCAGTCATCAAAAATATACGGTTGTCATAGTTTGAAAGGTATGGCGTCAATATTCAATAACATACCTATAGTCTAATATCCTGTTTGCTATACATTGAAATGTTGTGAGAATTGCGTGGGGTGCTAATTTGGGGTAAGTTAGTAAGTCCGAGTATCGATCCTGGACAAACTCAGAGTCACAAGGGTTGACAATGACGTCACCGCCATGCTGGTTTTGTTAGTAAACAACGTCATGGTGTGGTACGATGTGCCAACGCACTTTTTAGGGTATCACGTTTTCATGCATACGTTTAACAAGTATGACAGAAGACATCTCTGATTTTGAATTTTGATTCAAACATAGAGAAATATAAGGTTTCATACTTGAGTAATGGAAGCATTGATGTATATAGCAAGGCTTTTACATGTCATTTAAAAGGCGATGTGATTAATATTGAATTCGTATTCATAAAGACATAACAATAACATTACCGTAAACCGCTATGTGTACTTACGTCAAAATGGCGACAACAAGCGAGCTCAAATTCCAGAAATCATACGACCTATGTGCTTATTACATAGATATGATAGCCAAAGCGTTGTTCACACTCGAACTTGCTTCTTTCTTCGACTTTCCTTGTAAGTATTGGACACTGTAACGCTTACCAGTGAGTCACAAAAAACAAAAATAAAGGTAACGTCGGGGTGTGTCAGAGGTAACTGGCCTCTGATTGGTTAATTTTGATATCGGACGATGACGATTTAAAAATGCTCGTGTATGCTGCCCTCTATCGTCAAATAATGACATTTCAAAAAGGTCAAAGGGGATATCCACCAACATGTGACAAACGTTTACATCAACACGAGTGTGAAGCTACCATCATATTCATATTCATATTCACTTTCAAAAGTTGACCTCTACGATCAATGTGAATATGATGATAGCTTCACACGTTCATCATCAGATTCGAAGTCTTCCGAATGGGTACGAACAAGCGTTCGGCAAATCACAAATCCTTCATTGGCAGGCTGAAATCATGTGATTGTAGTTACTTTTCACTTGATTAGCGTGGATTTGCATGCTTTCTTCTTATTTTTGCCAGAGTATCCAATTTGCACCATGAATCATTGTTGTCATATAAAAAACTAATTTGGATGTTTAGTATGCCTTTCCCATATCTTTGAAAATGAAATATCAACATTTGAGTGTACAAAAAACCTGTATGAGTAATGTAATAAAATACGGCCTGGCTGGGTATGTTTTGATTTCCCGCAGTGCCGCTATCTTTGAAACCCTACTTAACACTTACACTGGTGAAATTTACGCAAAATAGTGTTGTCAAGACTACAATTACCGGGATCGGTCAACGCAATTACGGATTGTGAAAAATAATGGTCCATGACAACAATAATTCATGGTGCAAATTGGATACTCTGGCAAAAATAACGAGAGCATTCAAATCCAGGCAAATCAAGTGAAAAGTAATTACAATCACATGATTTCAACCTGCCAATGAAGGATATGTGATTTTACCGAACGCATGTTCGTACCCATTCGGAAGTACTTCGAATCTGATGATGAATGTGTAAGCTATCATCATATTCACATTGATCGTAGAGGTCAACTTTTGAAAGTGAAGATGAATATGAATATGACGGTAGCTTCACACTCGTTACATCAACACAAGAGCAAGAGAGAGAACCACACATGTACAAGTAAGTATATTCCCCGGTAGATTACGAAGTGGGTGTCGTAATTAGCTTTGACTCTCACTTTTGAAGGCAAAGCGAAGGAAACTTCTTTCATGGTCTATAAATGTATAAAGTATTTACTGTACATGCATGGCCCCTTTTTCACCTCTAATTCCGATTACCTTCGTTAATTCTGAGTGATTGTAGAAATATGGTACATGTATTTTTAGTTACGTGGGTTAGTTGTATCATGGTTGTATTAATAGTGAAATACTATATATCCATGGTTAGTTGTGATTGGCCAGTCAGTGACCACCTGTTTTACCTGTCCAACCAGTCAGATTTATTTTTCTAATTGCAGGTTACCCATTGCATAATGTTGACACCTGCCTTTGAACTTAGCCAAGACCAAGACTTTCTGAGAATCCTCATCAAAGCTAAGTTTGCGAAAGTAGATGATGCTGAGGTACATGTTGATGGAGATGAATTTAGATTTTATTCCTCACCATACTATTTGAGGTAAATCTTACTAAAAATCATAGGCATTCAAGGTGTGCTGTGTCAATGCACCCTCACACATCAGTCAAACATTTTAAAGCAAGACCTGGAGTGACACAAATGGCGAGTTCAGGATAAAAACTCTTTGCAATCAACTAGCTAGACTGTCCATGGTGCTGATCTGTAACTACGATAATTCTCACAATAGACAAGAGCTAGTGTAGTTGCAGATCCAGCACTGTGGACTGTCGTCTAGCTAGTGGATTGCAAATGGGTCTTATCCTGTATCTTCCAGTCTGTTGATGCAAGATATCCGAGGAAAATCATAGACCCTACACATGTAGGGTCTATGGAAAATAAAGTTATGAGAAATAATTTGGTGGGTTTTTTATATTTTTTTATTTCACTCAGAGATCTGCCTCAATTGACTGGTTATACAATCACCTAATACTTTATCATATCTGTATTTAGTGTAATCAATCAATCAATCAATCAATCAATCAATCAATCAATCAATCAATCAATCAATGATCAATTTTTATCTATGCCATGCACTGTCAGACAATGTGGTTTGCTACCGAAGAAATAAACATCACTGTAAACAGTACAAAAGTACAAAATTTGACTAATCTCAATATTCATATGTGCATGCTCAGACCACTATTTTAGTGACCTGTATAAGTAATCTTCAATGCTAAAGACTAGCATATGCAAATTTGTATGCTATTGATATGTAAATTGTCATGCAAATTGAAGACCACCCATGCTATCGATGCTGGGGAGAACACCATTATAAGTAAAGTGTAGACTTAAGTGATATTGAATTATCACCCAGCAAGTCAGTAAAAAGTTATGTCCAACTGTAAATGTGCTTGTTGAAATACCTGTATATACATGAACAATGTGATTATTTAGTTTGTAATGCAAGTCTGTACAGTATAATATACAACATTCAAATAACATGTGCCATGACACTGTGGTTTATTTCCAGACTCAGTCTACCAGGAAGAATTGTAGAAGACGGAAGAGAATCAGCCAAATATGACACTAATACAGGTATGTTGTAGGTTCCTTACTTTGGCACAATGAGGCTTTATAACTAATTTATTGTAGGCAGAAGACAATCTTGTTTGATGTGTGTGTATAGTGCAAACATATCCTGAAAGTATTGTGATGGATATTGTGACACAAATTGAAGTACGTCCTCTACACATAATCATACTAGTAAAAATAGTATATTGTAAACCCAGATATTTTCACCTATTAGAAATGAAAGTTTTGATGTAACATATGAGAGGCTAACAAGATGGGAAGTAAATGTGAAACAATGTGAAACTGCAATATTGTTCTGAAATGTTTCAAAATCTAAAATCGTGCATATTATGAGTGTTTCAATTTTCCTTTCAAGGACTTGTAGTCTGGCATGTACAGAGTTTAATACTAGTAATACAGAGAATAACAAAACACTCAATGAAGAAAATTCAATATCATAGAAATAGTGTAGAAAATGCAAGATAACTCATTTTTTTTTATCATTCATATACCAGGATACTTTGATTTCAAATTTGCCAAAGAAAGTCCAGGTGAGGAGTTTGAAGGGCTGGATATGCTGACTAAATTGCTGGCTCCAAAGGGTACTGTTTGTGCTGCAGCACCACTCATTGAAGTCATTGGTATGTTATTCAAAGTATTAATGGTCCAAAGACTAACACCCTCCCTTTGATAAATATATATAAAGATGAAAATGAATACCCGTGACACAATGATTTGAGAGTTCCAAACCTGTACAACCATATTTGAAGAGCGCCATCTAGTGGTAGGATATATTTGTTAACCCTAAGGCTTTGTATGTTTCAGGATGCTGTGGTCGTTCTTACTAGGATAGACAGGAGATTACTCACCATTTACATATTGAAACATATTAACTTTAAACTTAGATTCAAAACCACTTTTTCTTATATCATTTTTACCTCAAAATTGTTAAAATGTTTTAGGGCACTGCAGCCTAAAGTCTAGTGTGCATGTCTCCCTACCATGGGACTATTCTATGACTGTCAATACACGTTAGTAATATTATATGTACATGTACATTTAGTATAAAACACTGGAAATGAAAATTTAACCATAAAAGCCATTGTGAGATTGAAAAAATGATTGTCTGGTAGAGCTATACAAAATTTGGTCTTAAAACAAATGAATGATGTAATCCTTATAGCACCAATGATAAGATAACACTAATGTGAGCACCTGGGATTGAATCACAGGCCTTTAAATGTACTTTTATTTTTTGGCTTTACACTTACAGGAGAGGAAAATGGTACTGATGGCGCAGAAGAGCCGCACTATGTGGAAGATAGCGAAGAGTGGGCAGAAGATGTGGAGGATGAGGACGACTTTGATTGGCAGATTGAACAAGAGCCATATCAAGATGAAGCAAGTCTGCTGGCTTCAAACGTCAAATATGGATTTGCCAATCAGAGAAATGGCGTATTCCAGCAATTAAGGGTAAAACACCCTAAACACATTCCAGATCATCTATAACCAAATATTCATTATTTGACCATCTATTTTAACTGTGTGGGTAGTTAGTATTTAGTAAAACATCATAAAACATCTTTAATTTTGCTAAGTATTAGCACTAAAGCTGTATTGTTAAAACTGTGCATTGTGTATTCCAAAATTTTAGTGTTTTGGTAAAGTGTGGGACCAGTAAATAGAAAGGGGCAAAGGGGTAAAAGTTGGACAGTTTCCTATAGAGTCTAGCATAATTTTGATTTGGAACCCTGGTAAAGTAACTTAGTAACCCCGTACATTTACTAACTTTACCACTGTTGGCAAAAATACTATTTTAATATTATATCACACATCTCATATAGAGTTATTATTATTCAGTTGATGATTTGCTTTGAAACTAAACGATCATTTGTATTGTTTGCAGGAAGAGTTTGTTGGGGTCATTGACCTTCCAGACCCAGATCACACCAGCCAAAATGACCGAACAAAGCTAAGAAAAGAAGATGAAAGTGATCAATTTGATGATGATTATTATCTGTAAGCTGTGCTCTCTTATATCAGTACTGTGTGTTCAAGTATAAGGTGTAAGATTTTTAATACAACATACAAGCCAAGTTGAACTCACTTGAACAAAAAATATGGAGTTTACACTCTGGGTTGTGTGATGTCACAATAATGTACATCTACATCAATCATTCTGTCGTACTCAAAGTGTGAGTCAAAATGTTCAAGTTCATTACTCTTCTTGATTATTGGTAAATTATGTTTCTGCCGGTATAATTATATTATTTCTCAATATAATAATTCTTCATTCAGCCAGATAATACTTATGACCCAAGGCTTTTGTCACTTCTCAATCAATCAGTTAATCAATCAATCAATCAATCAATCAATCTATCAATCAATCAATCAATCAATCAACCAATCAATCAATCAATCAATCAATCAATCAACCAATCAATCAATCAATCAAGCAATCAAAAGAATTTGTAGAGTGCCAAAATCCAATATGACAAATTCACAATGTTCTATGGTGCTAACAGGAACATTAGTAGACCATCATAAAAAGTTAGAGAAAGCTCTTGCAAACAGATGTGTTTTGATGTCCTTGAATTTATCGACAGATGACGTAAAACAAAGTCCAAGTGGTGTACAGTTCCATAAGCCTCGTCTCTGACTCAAAGTGACAAGCTCCCCTAGGTCAGTTGTGTTTTCCCAGGCTAAACAAAGAAAACTATTTTGGAATAATATCCAAGTACTAGTATCTAGATTTGTTCCATGTATCCATTACATGTGACTATAAATAACATATTAATACATCTCATTTTGTAAATCATGGTTTCTCTGACAGAGCTGACCTATATCAAGATGACATCATACAACAACTGATAGCCTACCAACCACCATGGAATCAAGAATACATGAAATTACAGGAAAAGGAGAAAGAGGGCAGTGATGTCACTCAGCATACCATTGGTAATGTATTCACTTCCAGTTGTGGGGTTTGAAAGTCTTTATAATTATGTTTGAATATTTGCATTTCAAAGTCTTGCCAAAATCGTTCTAAATATTATGTCTGTTTTACCTGGTTTTACATTGTGAATGATGTGTTGTTGTTATGCTTTATATACTGGTATATGCATATATGCATATGTGCACATTGGTTTGATTGTGTTTGTTTGTATGTGTGTGTGCATCCATGCATAGCGCATACACTCAACCTACATGATACCGTGTACAAGAAGTACAATGTCTTACCGCATTGTGGTGAGCCAAATTGTGATTACAATGCACAAAAACACTGATGTGACCAAAACATCATGCATTGACTGGTCTTTGATTGATTTAATATCCAGTAAGTAGAAAAGTTTAAGTTTGTAAATAAAAAGGAAACCCAATTTGTCTATTCTTGCATCACTATGGCAATGGTAATATGTTTGAAATGAATAAAGATTATCCGATTATGTTACGTTTTTATCTGTTATCATAAAAAATATTCACATCTGTTTGTCTTTGTAGTGGAGCTTACAGAAGAAGAAAAGGACCAATTGAGAAAATTACCAAATAAGGAATATCTAATAGATAAACAAACACGGAATGTTTTAATGCTGGGATTGGTTGATATTTTGTTTGCTTATGCATACAACCATAGAACAACGGAAGGGGAAAACACAGTGAGTTCTTTGTATATTATTGAAAACTTGATTTACGACCGATAACACCTAAGTAAAGTGATTTCACCGTGTCACAATCATACAACCTATGACATGTTCAATAATTGTCTGACTTTGTGAGTAACAATATTGTATGTTTTTACAGGATTATGTTTGTCAATGGAAATTGGTTAAAACAATCTCAGAATGATTAATATTAATTAATGAAAACAATTTATTTCATTTTTTAAAACTATTTTGTTAAATGTGAGTTTATGTGTCTTAAGCTTGATGATATGTTTGGTGGTAAATATAATTTTATTTTTCTTCACCAAAATGTGAACATTATGCCACATTTAACAGTAGTCACGACAACAGTAGTCATGACAACAGTGATTATATGACTCATGTTGTGTGAATAGTATAATTACAGAATCACTACTATACCTACAATGCTTACAATAATGATATGACATCTGTGACATAAAGCCAGGCTCTGATGCTAACCAACAATGAATTTATTGAACCATAAATAGTACCGCAGTACTTAAACCCAGACAGTAATTCTTTTGCAGCAAAGATTATATGTTTTGTCATTATTGTTTGATCCCTAAAACTTCTAACATTTTAATTGTATTTCACTCCTGACATGACGATCCTGACAAGACGTCTATAACAATTTAGCATTTGCTTCTAAAAAATGATATGACTATGTGAGTAGAAATTTCCATTTATGTAAACCCATAGGCTGTAGACATTCACTCTTGTACTTCCACCATCACATGAGATTACATTACATTTTTTTCGAAGTGTAACTGTTTCCAGCTATTGATATTATTTTAAAGTATTCTGTAAATCTTACAAATTTATAAAAATTGATTCTTCCATAGGTTGAATCAGCATGGACAATTTGTAAACTGAGTTCCACGTTGTCATGGCTGGATTCATTCTCTTCACTGCAAGATGTAGTCTTTAACAGTTATAGAAGGACTCTATGCTATCCCTTACATAGACACTGGGAACTAGCATGTACTGTACACCATGATGTGGTCAAACTATTTCATCTTGGTAAGTTACTGTTGTATAGTTTCTATGCTATCCCTTACATAGACACTGGTAGCTAGCGAACACTGTACACCATGATGTTGTAAAACTATAAATTTTCATCTCGGTAAGTTATTGTGTATAATTTCTGTAATTGTTGATAATCATGCTTTCAAAATAAATCACAAATAATACATACCTAAGTCATAATTAGATAAAAATCTGCAATGTCTTTCTACATTCAGCCAAGGAAAATATGAGTGACTTAAGTGGCCATGTCACTACAAGTTTAAGAGTCTGTGAATACAAATCTATGAACATTCACTATTAATCTCAAAAGATAGGCACCACTGACTGATCAAAAGCTGAATGATACTATGATAGTCATGAATGCCTGTAATTATTTGTACTTAATAATAATATACATTTATTCCGAAAGACATCTAGTTCAAAGAAAACTGTGTTATTTTTGTATTTGCTACAGTTTATTGGAGATTTTGAATTTAAATGTCAAGGAATGAACCACACTCTTTCAAAGTGCTTGCATCTTATCTCTTCTAAAATGAAATATTTCTTCTATTATTTACAGGTCGTAGAAGACTGTTAAAGTGTCTTCTAGAAGTCCATCATTGTCTGGTTCATGATGATACACGATACATACTGAATGACCTGTATATCACCGATTACTGTGTTTGGATTCAGTCTCTCAAATCATCCACCATTTTGTCTCTGGCTAAAAAACTCAGCCAGGTAATGTACAGTCATTTCTATAACCAGTAATACATATCCGTGCAAAGAGTTTGAGATGTTTTCTGATGATAAATCTTGCCTACGTTATTTTGAAGTTCATTTCATACTGAACCATGGTTGTGAAGTGGATGGCATGAATTCAAAGTTGACCTTCCTTCACTGCTTCAGTTTGTATGTAGGGGCAAAATACATGTAAATGCTTTTGAGAAAATCTTGAAAGACATTTATACATTTTGAACAAATTTTTGAATCAAGTGAACAAATCAAACATTTTTTATTTAATCAAGTGAGAAAATCTTTCAAGACCAGGACATGTATAACAAGACAATGTACTTGACATTTCAGTGTCTATGGTGACATTGACAATGTAGGCTGCAAGATATGTCCTGGGGTGCCCTCACCTAACAGCCTACCCCTCTGACGAACACAAAGGGAGAAATGACATACCTTACAGTCTACATGTATAGTATCTGAGTAAAATTTTTACACTATTAAAACCCATCTTTCGAAATTAAACATACAAATATTTGATACGTTACTGTGTATATTATTCATATCAGGTTGAAGTCAGTAAAGGGGATGTTGACCTTGACCTTGATGACCTTGAACTTGCTGCCAAATTAGTGACCAATGAAGAGGACAATGAAAATGCTGTTACAGAAGGTATTGAGAATACCACTATTCATCAGTATGGTTATCCCCATGTATTGAAAGAAGACGCTACCCATAGCCATGATGAACATGGGAGTAAGGAGAATTGCTGTCTTCATCAGAGTGATGGCAGTGTGAGTGACATTAAAGAGAATTGCCAGGGCCATCAGGATTGCGTCAAGAATGATGACAATCTAGCTGAACAAATAGCAAAGATAACACTTGAAGATGACACACAGAGGAATGAACATGATACGAGAGGCAGTGAAACTGTCATACTTGATAACAACAGAACAGAACATACTGCTAGTGGCTACAGCACAAGTGATAGTGATGGCAGTGACTCTGAAACTGACTCCAGCAGTACTACAAGTAGTGGTAGTAGTAGTAGTAGTAGTAGTAGTAGTGGTGATGATGGTGGCAGTGGTACTACAGACATAGATAGTAGTACTACTAGTGGGCTGAAGAGTGCATGTCAAAATCAAAATGGCAATTGTCCCATTTCATCGTAGGCATGTTGTGCCAGGTATTCTTAGCTTTTACTGCTGACAGAATGGGCTTGCATTAACATCTAGGTCTGCATAAGCATGTATGTGTATATGGATAACATGCAGAACAAGTGTGGACAATTTCTGGACACATTCACATTTGCTATAGACACCAAACCAACCATCTTTAAATGTCACATTTGACAGACATTTTTGTTTCAGTATTTTCCTACATACAAGATATACTTTTATTATTTTTATTTATTTTTTGTCAGTCAGAAAATAATGACAACAAATGTGTCTGGTCTGGGTATGATTTGTCTTTGACCTGTGACAAGGCCCCTTAACTCACCAGTATTGCTGACTTGTCAACATACTGTGGCAAGTCCCCTGAAGTTACCTGTATTTCAATCAGAGTAGTAATATCTCATTGTAATACATTCATGTACTGATTGGAAAACAGTTGCAATAACGATGACACATTCCATAGTATAGCCCAGTGAATAGAATGAGATTTTTATTCATCTATGTACAAATGATTCCAAATATAACATCCTTTTTTTCTTACAAACTCAAGGATTTGACAATATCCAAAATCTGATTAGAGTTGTATACACCAGCCCTATTATTGGATTTACTCCTTTTTTCACCTAAAAGTTATAGGACTATATTGTCTTGTATCTACCAAATAAACTTGCCTCATGTATTTTGTATTCATGCAGTGTCTAGTCATTATAACTTTGAATTCCAAATAAAGTTTGTAATTTTGACAAAACTAAAGTACCTTTGCAACATAACATAGCATTCCAGGTGATTATGTAAGTGTGTTGTGTGTTAAAAAACATGCCATTCATCAAAGTTACTGCATGTACCTTCACGTTGTCCCCTACTGTTCCAATATTATTACAGAAATAAAGTCAAACATTCAATGAAAACAATTCTGATAAAAACTGAAATCAGGATATGAAACCCATAGCAATATGCAGCCTGTTGTATGAAATTTGTAAATAGATATTTCTGAGTAATAATCTTGTATATTATAATTTCCATAATAATTTTGACAATATCAACCCATCCCCTCTCGCATACTTTTATCTGAAATGACACCCGACATTCTCTGAGTTGTTGATTCATGTGTAATTTTGTTAAGTAAACTAGCATCAAGTGTGTTATCCTTTCATGTACAGACACAGTAATTTCAGTGATATTTCCATTTCATTATACATGTATCACATTAAGGATATTACTATCCCCATATGTAGTGAAGTGTAACAATATCTTTTGTACTACATTCTTTCAATAATTTCATGTCAATTCATGTCAACACAACCATTCTATTGGATATGTTGCGTGGCATTATAACGAATTCCAGTGTTTGTTCACCGACTAAACTACACTACAGTCTAGTGCAGTGTGATACTTGGCTTTGTTGGGTTTTCCTAGTTTATTTCATTAATATTAATCTAACATCCACTAGTGTGGTATTTTATACTCAGCCTAAATTCTTACTGTAATTTCCATTGACCTAACTACCACCCCCACTAGAGTCAGTAGTGCAGTGTGGTACTGGGTATCACTGAATTCTCCCATTGAATTTCATTGACTAAACTACAAGTACACTCCATTAGTGTCTGTGTTGTTGTAGTGTGGTATAATATTATCCCAGTGCATATCATTGACTAAACTATATTCCACTAGTGTCTGTGTTGTAGTAGTGTGGCATTATTGACTCCCCCAGTGTATTTTAAGACTCCCATCTTCTTGAGTCTGTATTATGTTACAATATTTAACAAGTATGTATTTTAATCTCCTGGTATATTTCCTTGAGTACACCCCATCACCCCCCTCAGTCAATGTGAGATGTTTCATTTAGTTTTTCTTGTTGAGTTCACTAAGGATTCTAAGTATGTACATGAAGAGATTGATAAGATCCAGGTACAGGTTGATTGTAGCCACTATGTACTCTTCAGGTGATAATTTATGCATTAAGACGTGGGTATCGTAGATGATGAAACCACAGAAGACAAGGGCACCAGCTATGGCAATCACAAGCTCCAAGCCGTCACTTTGGAAGAAGAAACGCAGAAAGCCAGCCATGATAAGGATCCATATAGCTGAGAACAACCTGTAGAAACATTGGAAATAAATATTTCAGAGTCGGAATACTAAAAATTAATCAATACATAAAACTTAACCCTGTTTTCCTAATTTTTAGTTTTTGTGTACAAACAAACATCCCATCCATCAACCTCTGGTAGAAAGAGGAAAGCTGAGAGCTTTAGTCAGTCTTGTTCACTCTATATGATAGATGGCAGTGAAGTAGTCAGAATTTTTCATTGCCTTTACTACTCTCCATGTTCAATTATGGTTGTGTTTCATCTGACAAAAAGCCGTTTTTTTCTCGAATACATAAAAAAAAAGATTAGGGTCGGCAGTGAAAAGCTAGGTGAGGTCGGGTAACCGGAACCAAACGATTAATTTTGTTGGTCTTACAGGAAAATATGTGTTGATACACTTCACAGTTCAAAACAAGTTCACATACATAGATCTCACTACATACAGCGAGTGAAGACAGGTATTTCATGATCTCTGACACCTTCCTTCTAAATTCATATTGTTTCCTATTTCTGTCCGTCTTACAATTAATTACTAATTCTCTTTATTATTTGTTTGTACGCAACTAAGTATAAGTTGGGAGAAAGAGGATTAAGTCTTTGCTTACTTTCACAGCAGTGACTGATCACTGATACTTCAAGCAAACTATTGTATAATAGGTACAGGAGTTAGTTTTCTTTTATTTGTCATTACCAGCTGTACAAAAAATATCTACAAAAACCTGTGTAACATACAGCAGATCTATTATATACCTTACACAATACAGGTGATAATATATCACAACATGCAAAATGTGTACTGATGTTAAAATAAATGTAAAATGACCTGATACACTAATAATTAAACTAACATTCGGGTCAGAGGTCAATATCTGCTAAGGAATAACGTCCATTATTATGCAAAAAAGACCATCCCATCAGGAAAAGGACCAAAACAAAACAAAAGGTGGGGGAACTTCACTCATGACACATGCCCCCCTAGGTGTAAGTTCTGTTACATTTGTACCCAGTCTGTTACATAAAGTAGTGTTTTTTATGACAGCTAAATCCAACAACAATGCTACTCATGTAATCAGAAAAGATTCAAGCTGTGGTAACAGCTGTAAACAAAGATTTTTTTTATTCAACAGAACATTATCATGAAAAACAACAATATGAAGCACAATGTATTTCCCTTTTTACAAAATTAAATACAGACCTGGGGGGGGGGGGGGGGGTTAGTGTTACATGCTGTCTTTTATCATATGTATATTATCAGGAAAATACCAGTAATTTTTTTTGCTTATTTCAGGTCCCTTTCAATGACTCATCAGAATTTAGCTCTATTTGTTCCAATTATTACACAATTAAATGAGAGATTGGTGTCATTTGATAACTTTTAACATTAGAAACAATTAATTAATTTTGTTGGCAAGGTGATGTCTGAAATTTGGCATTGGTAAACGTTATCACCACTCTCATCATCACACAAACATTGAAATATATTACACTAAGTTTTGAGCCTCACTTTGCTGTAGTCAAAGAAAACCATGCTTACTATAAAGAAGACATGTACTACACTCTGTTCATCACTCATTATCAATATAGGTGATCTCACATGATTCTGGATCAGGCATTAAGTAGTGTGATTTATTGAAGAACCAGCATTATGAACACACACGCACGCACACGCGCGCACACACACACACACACACACACACACACACACACACACACACACACACACACACACAACCAGTTTAGCTGAAAGTTTTTGACAGCTAGGGTCACTACTTACCCAGCTCCCCATGTACTGAAATCTCTTTTACTTTGAAGTGTGTAGGCAGTAAGACAGACAGCGACAGAGACGGTCAAAACAAAAGCTTCCAGAACTACCAACTGATCATAAAATGTCACTACAGTACCAATGGTATAAGCCTCAACAAATGTCTGTAAATACAAGTTTGAATGTGTTAGGGCATTGTTAGTTGAATCATAGTCCCTTATCACTGATAGAGGGACTATGGTCGCATTGAGGGATATAGTATAACACATGTACAGTAAAAGAGAACCTTGTTTGGGCTGTCAGTTGTCATCATTATCTATTCAGGTACTACTACTAATAAGAGATATTATAATGTGCATGTTCTCTGAAGAGCTCCAGGTGCAGACACAGAACTACTAACAACATGTGAGGATAAGTCACTACCACCACCACCACCACTACTACTACCACTACTACTACTACTACTACTACTACTACTACTACTACTACTATTACTACTAGTACTACTATTACTACTACTACTACTACTATTACTACTACTACTTTTCTCTTTTTAAGAAAGTTTCCCATTGATGTGAATCAGTTTGGTTTGATTTATGTTTCCAGGTGACTTCTCTTCATAGTTTGTAAACTAAGATACAATATTCATGCCATACTATCAGCTATCACTCAGTCTGATAAGGCTGAACAACACAACATATTTACAGTAAAACAAACCCCCCCCCCCCACTCCACCCCCTGAAAACAAAACAAATACACCTAGCTTATGTCCCTTAAATAATTGATTTGAAATCACAAACACATATAGAAATGACATGTACTTACAAAAACTGCCAAAAGAATCATATTTGTTGGGTATTCATGTCTCTTGAAGAGCAAGGCAATGACAGTGACCATTGACAGGACGAATGCAAACATTATCATAACAACACTACAGATAAAAACAGTCAAGACATTGGTGTATTAGAATCAGTATAATATATAGTCAACAATTCAGACTATTGCCAGATGTATATGGAAAGGGTTTCTAGACCTGCTGTATGTTTTATGTTCTGTTAGTATTTCACATCTATTGTCAGGGAGGGCTCAAAATAAGCAGTAGTCTATCGTACACAGACTACAAAACACTAATCTAGACCACCAAATTAGTAGTAGTCGAGGACACATAGACTACTAAACACTGTAGACTACCAAATTAGTAGTAGTCCAGGACACATAGACTACTAAACATTGTATCTAAACTACCAAATTAGCAGTAGTCCAGGACACATAGACTACTAAACATTGTATCTAGACTACCAAATTAGCTGTAGTCCAGGGCACTCAGACTACCAACTTTACAAGGTGGTGGTAGGCTTTTAAACTAATAGAAATCAATAGAAAATTGTACCTGAAACAATTCACTTGACTTAACAAGCATATAAGCCCTGATTGTACAGGCATTCTGAAGTTCTCTGGGGAATTTAGTGAATACATGTATCCATCTCTGTATACCCTTATTTTTTCAGTATGGTAAAATGTTTCTTTTATACCCCTGGATTAAACTTTAATTACGTTTATTCATTTATCAATGTTAAATGACGAATGAAAGTAATATATTGAAAATCGTTTCATTTTACACTGAGGGTTTAGTTACTGAGACAACATGTTGGTGTTCCACTTTATACAATGAGGGAGGTACAAATTGAACCCTTTCATGAACTCTATAATGATAAATGTACCCATAGTTCATGAGCATTCATTCTTTCATAAGTACAAAATGTATCTTCTGTACGAGATGTACACGTTATGGTAGTCTAGAGTCAAGTCATTTGAGGATTTTGACTATTGCCTTCCCTCATGTCAAACATTTACCTAATATTTTGTTACGCTGGCACGAATTGTTCTTGGTTTTGTTTAGTTTTAATTTGTTGGCTGTGAGATGATATCAATAGTGTCACCTGGTGATTAGTGATTCGATTGAAACAGTACCATGTACATATGATTACCATATTATGAACATCACTGTCTGATTCTTAGGTTTGAATATACAACCATTACGAAAATGCTAGGCATGAGGGCAGATGGGTCCAAATCCCCCCACACAAGTTGACTCTAGGCTAATGTTGAGGTATTGTAAGTAACTTTGTAGGGTAGGGTTCCTTACCTCTCCTGTACAAATGATTTGATAGGTTGCACAAACATAAAGAGAGCACCCGTCAGGGTGGTGATTATCAACTGTACTGTCAAAATACTGTACACTTTACGAAGGAATCCTACAGGTGAAATAAAGGTATAATAAGAAATTAAAATACACATCTCATCAAAATGAAACTAGATCATTTGAGATAGTGGTAAACTGCACATCAGTTTCATTTTACATAAACACAATCACAACTTTGTCTTAATTTTTAAAAGTGTTTTCTAAATAGTATAGTAGATTTGTGCCTGTGCAGTCATGTTCTTTTGTTTGTTCAAAGAATTGAAATGCTATGAAAATGTAGTTAGCATAGACAGGTGTAAATGGTTTCCATACACTTTGAAATAAGATCTATAGACAAGAAGCAGCTAAAAATTCTCTAGCATTCATTTCTACCACAACAAACGTCTCCCTAGTATTATCACCATGTACTAGAATGACAACACATTGTTACTTAGGATGACAGAAGTAAACCAAAAAATTACCTCTTGTTGTGTACAGAAACTCAGTATATTTAGTTTTAGGCACAGTCCCTCTATCACCAGACCAGTGATTGAGAGTCTGTGTTTGAGGGTTAAATAAGTTAAGTTGGGTGCTGTGCAGGCCAAAAGGGCGTTGACCTAAGAATGTTAATCTTTAAAATTCTGCATACTAAGCTAAGCTGTGTATGACTTTGTTTTTGTTGTTTTTTGTCTTTCAAAAAATAAGAAAATCTGATAATAAAACACAAGGACAATATAATGCTGCAAATTCACAGCTGGAATCAGATATGTATAATCTAGGTATTATACTGACATAGAATTAGAAAAGTAATTCATACTTATTTTATTCATGGAGGAGCCTGTTGTGAGTAAATATTGTCATTCTTGTTATTTTATTTTATTTGGTTATTTATTTATTTTGGGGGGATTGCAATTATATTTGGTGTACAGAGGAAAACACAATACCATGACATCTCGTCTCTACTATTATTTATAATACATCATGTACTTTTAAACTTTCAGTTTCACTTCGTGGAGGGTCTATGCTATTAGTATTACCAAGGGTCTTTGTACTGTATGTACAGTGTGGGTCATAAACCTTCTGCCCTTACACTAATACTAGTGACTTACAGCAACACCGAGTTCATCGTGAACTGATTTATCAAGGGAAATGGCACAGAAATACACACTGTTATATATGTGAGGGTGTCTTGAAACAAGGTAGACCTCATGTATGTTCAGTAATACACATAACGTCACAGTTCAAGTTGCACACAGTGTACATATTATCATGGATGTATGAACATGATTACAGTAATACAGATTCGATGTGAACCTCCAACATTACAGACGACACAAACTGTGTGACAATAAACAGGAAGCCCTACTTACCTAGTCTGACTTGTACATGTGATGATGCCACATTGCTGCCGTACATAAAGTCGTCCACGATCGACTGTGGTTGTCCACTAAGTGGCGTTTGTGTCGGATCCATTTTCCGAGTTGAACTGGTGGCCATTTTTTTTCAGATATGTATTTCTTCTGCACTGGCAAAAAATGACAATGGCCTTACTCTCCACTAAGATTCTACGTTAGATGAAAGAAGGTGAGTTCACGATGTAGTTGCACCAATCCTCGCTTTCTATTTGTGAGTACACGTCTTATACTAATTGCTACCGTTCGCTGTTAGGACGTCCCTTACTCCAGACTAGTCAATGGGTATATTTTGCGTTCAAGCTGTCGTTTGATGACGTCATGCTCATACGGAATGTTGCCCTCCACAGAGGGCGCACCAGGAGGCGATATTCGTGGTGCCATCACGGGGATGCCTCTCATACTAGATAGTCTGATCGCACCATGGATGTATTAGTGAGACAAAGGACCAAAGGAATTATTCTCTCGTAAATCACTAAACATGTTTGCCCTCACTTCTTATAATTATTGAGAAGTTATTTGTGAGTTAGTAATCTGCAATCAATTTTGTCTTCTAGTCAATTTCCTAGTATTTTTCTGCAAATATGATTGTTATTTTAATGTGTTGTAAAGTTTCATCATATAGGAATCCAATCTGATTAAAATCTGATGTGGTAAAAGCGGCTAGATGCATTTACTTACCTCTATATGTACATCATTTTGTGTCGTTTGTTTTCTTCCGAGTGATTGCTGCCTTCCAGCGATTACTCAGAACAAAACAAACGTCACAACATGATGGAAATAGAGGTAAATAAAGACATCTAGCCGCTTTTACACCATCGGATTTTAATCAGATTGGTAGGAGTCATACCAAATGAGTGTCACCACTGCACTAATGATGATGATGCTTTAACATTCGCAAACCTTGAAAATAAATCATGGGTATTTTAAACACTTCTGGAATGGGAAGTACTAGCATTACACAGAGACTTGCTTCTTCATGACATTGTTCATGTCAGATAGCCAAGTCCCAGGGCTTTCAGAGAGGACTCATCAATGCCAGTGTTAAAGGAGAAAGAACAGTGGGATTTATATTCAAGGTGTAGAAAAATTTGGTGCCTTTAATGTACTTTCTATGTGAATAAAAAGAAGTCAAAGAAATTGCTTGGACAGAGAAATTAGGGAAATGCATTTTTTTTTAAAGAACAGCCAAGTAATTAAAGACTTCCAATAAGCATGCAGGTTCCATCGTGTCTCAAACCCAGGCAATACCAGTACTGCAGATGATTATGCATGCTAGCAGCCAAACAACATGTTTTCATAAAATACATAGGCTAAAATGAACTTGAAAAATAGTGATAGGCATTATGGGAACAGGGAAGCAAGACCATTGCAGCTTCTCATTCATGTCTCAAAACCAGGCAATAACACTGGTTAAAGCATAGTGCATCTTTCATGAAGTGGTCCAGTACTGCAGAAAAATTATGCATGCAACCAGCAAAACATGTGTCATTAAAATACATAGATCCCCCTTAATGAAGGCAACAAATAAACTTTGACCTTCTGAGAATGACAGTGATAGGCATTATGGGAAGCAAGATCATTCTCATTTAACTTGGTCATAAAGTTCAACTCAATTTTTATGCACAACACTGATGACATTTCAGTATGTTTTATTTATTAGATCTCTCTTTATTTCTTCATTTAAAGTCAGGATAAAATAGTCAAGAACCATGGACTTTAATATTTTTGGAAAGGAGTTCACAGAGGGTCAAAGGTCATAGTTCAAATCGTGATGATTACCAGTCATTTCCATGTGATTTGAAGTACTGAGAAATAAGGTAATCTTTCTGTAGAGTGTAAAATAAAGAAACTCAAGAAGTGTTACTTTTCTGATACTATACAGCATCAATTGGGATTTGCTTCCAAGAAATTTTTTGTGACTGTGAGTAGAAATTTCATTTGATACAGTATCAATTGTTCATAGATCATCTCATGTCAACTTTTACACTCATTGCTATGGTTGTTTTCTATGGACCAGGGTTGAGTCAATACACAAATCATACAAAAACACAAAATTCAAAATGATATTTTCCGGTCTTCTAAAATGAAAATATATGTAGCATGAGTGGGATAACAAAGATGAATGAAGTACAGAGAGTGTGAAGATTTAATATCGTTGTTGCAAGGTAACTGCCATCAAATCATATCTTTACTATAAAGCAATGATGTCATACCACTTAGCCTTCAATATTGACTTTGATATCCAAAACTGTCCTGAGAGAATAACTGGGTTATCTTTAAAGTTTGACAAGTATCAGTTTAATGTAAAATGTATGAGAAACGACTAAAATATGGATTTGAATGATAAGAAATACAGAATTAGGTGTGTACATTTCAACAAACAATACTGCATCTCCACAGAAACGTACAACAGGTGTATTTCAACAAACAATAGTGCACCTTTACAGAAACGTACACCAGGTGTCAATTTCATGAGTTGTGACAAGAGGATAAACTGATGAAAACAAAACAATGTCATGTCATAGAAAAAAAAATGTACATGTCGGAAAGTAAATCAAAAGTTAACAAGTACAATAAATAAAACAAAACATAGCAAGTCATGTATTAAACAGTAAAGAAAATATTCCAAGTCAGTGTCATAATTCTTTATGGATATCATCTAAATGAATGTTATGCTCATTAATTTTTAATTTTTCATCATCCAATGGTATGTCACTGTTAACATTCTGTGCATTTTCATTTATGTTATCATTCCCATTGGACCCTCCTTCCACCCCTCCACCATCGACAACCTCATGTGCATCCTTAGCCCCTCCATCCTCATTGTTGTCATGACTACCAACATCACCCTCGACAACATCAACATCATCATCACTGGACTGTCCACTGACATCTGTCAAGAAAGAGGCATACAATTATTACATTCACATGCTTATGACCAATGGGAAAAATTATTTACAAATCTCAAAGAAAAGAAAAATGCAGACGACATAGTCATATTTTCAAAAATTTACATTTTTTATAGATCTTGCAAAAATTAGCTCAAAATTCTCAATTCATCTTGCAAAAAATGAGTGAAACTTTGAAAAAACCTTGTAAAAAGGGCCACACAATTGTTTTACTCAGACAAACTAGACCACTCTAGTGATAAGAAGCAGTGTCTCCCTCATGTATCCTATCAGTTACAACAGTTTCACTACACGAATTGAAAACCATCCACACCTCAATACATTCAGCTCATAAATCATTCCTGACAGCCAACCTAATCTTTTCCTTGATTAATGCCAGTTGTCCAGTGCTAGGTAGCTTTTTGTTAATAATATGTGGGTACTTATCATATCTAGATTATTTCCCAGCAAGCCACCATGGCACTATGTTGTTAACATACAACCAACATAAATTATCGCACCTCTTCACACCTTTCTCATCCTTTTTGCTCTGTCACACCTTATGACATCTTTCTCACCACTTTTGCTCTCAGTCACACCTTAATACCAGTTACGTTTTCTCTCCCAATTTAACCTTGTCATTTCCACTTTGCATCTGAGGAAGACCTACTGTCTTCAGCAGCTCATACCATTCAAAATCAAGTTAATTTAGAATCATTTTTCATCAAAACTCAGGATTAGCATGTGCACATTTCCATACTCATTAATTATTGACTAATATTCACTATGCAAATATACAGCCAACTAATAATTTCTCCTTTGAACAGTAACAGGGTTATTTTCCATCTTAAGTGCCCCGGAGAGCAAACGTATAATATGCTCCGAAATGCTGGCTCACGCAAGAAGAAAGTCAGAGGCACTAACAAGAAACCCTTTGGTATCGAAAATAGTCACATGAGACAAAAGAGTATCTTGACAGGAATCCAAACTACAAATACTACAGGCCATTTCCCCTCACATCTGATGTAAGCATTCTAAATGCACTGCTTCTGCCAATGATAGTGCAAAGAAAAGAAGAAAGCAAGAGACAAGAAAATACCATAGCAACAGTTGCCATGGTGATATCCTACTCTGAAAGAGTAGAAAAGATGCAATGATGGAGGAAAGATAGAAGTAAAGAAGTATGAAACCATAAAAGGGTTTGACTTTCCTGACATTTACAGACTTTTCAAAGAAAAACAAACAGAGAACCCAACAACATGCATCTCTTTAAATTACTTTTTACATATCGTTACTGATTTTAGTAAACAACATGAAATAAATTAACACTTTGTCATAAATATTACACATATACTTAGAAATCATGTATTTCAATCAATATTTTAACACATGTATGTACCTAGAACACAGATTACAAGAGCTATTGTTTAAAAAAACAAATCTTTAGTAGAAAGTAGGAGTAATTCATTTAAAAGATCCAGTAAAGAACATCAAACGATAGATTTACCAGGTTAGAAGTCCAAATAATACACAATTGACTGAGTTATCGAAATCATTACTATATAAATATCAAAAGCTGTCTCTATTGTAATTTTTCTACTATTGGTCAGCTAATAACCAATAACATACACCGTACAGTGCACCTGTGTTTTGAAACTTGGGGAGCCAATGAATTGCTAGGAGTTGTTTACTTGGTTTGTCGTCGTTCTTTCTTTCATAACTGAAAACACTGAATCACTTCTTGCAAACTTCTAAAACATTTTGACGTCAGTATCGAAATTGTGCTGATTGGGGAAAAGCTGAGCAGTTTTATTATGATCTGATGAACTTGAAATAACTGACAGTAAAATTTTCTTGGTGCACTCAACTTGTCGTAAACTCTACAGAAGTTGTAGATCGGGAAAGCTTTAGTTATCATAAGTGCAGGTTTTGAAATGAGACACACACATAATGATATGATTTGAGAGAAAAAGCATGAAACCCAGTAAAAATAAGCCATAAATCTATGAACACACACAATAGATACAACTTTGGTTTAGGAAGGACAACAAATCTAGATATATAGAGATATCTTTGTTACGTAACGACATTTTATTGCTATTTGCCACTTAAAATGACCCTGTTTGAATTTCTAAATAAATATCAAGGGACTGTAATTCAATAAGAGTGACTCTACCCTGACTGAATTACCACAGCACTGAATCAGTACAGGACTGTAATTCAACAGCAGTGACTCTACCAAGACTGAATTACCACAGCACTGAATCAGTACAGGACTGTAATTCAACAGCAATGATTCTACCCTGACTGAATTACCACAGCACTGAATCAGTATAGGACTGTAATTCAACAGCAATGATTCTACCCTGACTGAATTACCACAGCACTGAATCAGTACAGGGTTGTAATTCAACAGCAATGATTCTACCCTGACTGAATTACCACAGCACTGAATCAGTACAGGACTGTAATTCAACACCAGTGACTCTACCCTGACTGAATTACCACAGCACTGAATCAGTACAGGACTGTAATTCAACAGCAGTGACTCTACCCTGACTGAATTACCACAGCACTGAATCAGTACAGGACTGTAATTCAACAGCAGTGATTCTACCCTGACTGAATTACCACAGCACTGAATCAGTATAGGACTGTAATTCAACAGCAATGATTCTACCCTGACTGAATTACCACAGCACTGAATCAGTACAGGGTTGTAATTCAACAGCAATGATTCTACCCTGACTGAATTACCACAGCACTGAATCAGTACAGGACTGTAATTCAATAAAAGTTACTCTAATACCCTGGCTGAATTACTACAGCATTCTTTTAGTATGTGCAGGACTGTAATTCAACAGCAGTGCCATTACCCTGGCTGAATTACAGCAGCACTGCATCGATGTGCGCAGGATTGTAATTCAAAAGCAGTGACTATACCCCGGCTAAATTACAACAGCACTGCATCATTGTGTGCACAACTGTCTGTACAGGACTGTACTGGTACTTCATTATCGTAACATTCACTTTTAGTTTATTAGAAACAGTACTGTACTTGCTTTATCATAGACAAGGCTTTCAATAAACATTACTTCTATCTGCCTGTACTACTGATTTGTATTCAATTTTAGATGTTTGCACCTATCTACACTTCTGATTTGTCACGTTTCTCGTCACAAATTTTTGTCATGCAGAATAGTAAACCGGGACAAAATGTTTGCCAAAACCATGCTCCTAGCTTTTCTGTAATATTATTCTATTCACATGGCATTTCCAAACAAGTCTGTAGTAGGCTGCAGATTTATGCAGGTGAAATGACAATTCTATGGAAACTGTGTAATTTACCAATGGTAAGAAAGTAATTCAACAAAAATTCTGAGAATTAAATCATTTGAGTAGGGTAACACAATAATTTTTTCAACAAGAAGCCTCGATGGAAGAATTTGTAATGAATATAAACCATAATTTAACCGAAAATTTCCTTCCAGAGAAGAATGTCAAGTTTATTTACGATGTAAAAAAAATAATCCATTTTTGAATATCAACTAAATTTTGACATCTTTCACCCACAGACCAAAGGGGTATCTGTTAAAGAGGTTTGTCTGATAATCGGTAAATATAAAGTCCACCCAACATCAAACCAAACACTACGGCTCCTAACGGACTTCCTCTGGCCGCAAACAGTGAGACCAAAAATATGACTCCATACGCTATATAGCGAAGTGGATCACCTTGATTGCTTTTTTCTTCATCAGCTTCAGCAGCCCTTTTCAATTCTTCAACTGTAACAAGAGACAGAGAGAGAATATCCTGACTACCTGGCTAATGGTAAACAAACCTTGTAATGCTGACATTTTATTTTGGTGGCAGAAAGATATTAGATGTTATACGAAAGACAAAACAACAAATCAAATTATTAGAGAGAAGGAATACCAGAATCCAAACTGTAAAGGTTACCAGGGATGTTCATAAGGACCGATAGACTGCAAAAACAACTACCTACGCCGTAATTTCCTGCCAGCTACATTTTTAGGATCTTGTGTTAAAACATTCTTTGTTTCAACCAATATATATAATTGTTGGGCATATTCATGGGTCTACCTCGTTGGTTTTTTTAATGTCTATTTTTCCAGTTTTATCTGCTACTTTTAAAATTAGCTACATCTCTTGTTACAGAGGTAAGTCATCAATGATAACATTCACACTACACTGGATACTTGACTTGGCAAGCATTCTCTCCACACAGCCTGTGGACCTGATAGCTACTTTAAATCTTACTATGTTTGTTCATACCTCTATATCTAGATAGAGAAACTATAATGTTACTTACATACTTCTTGCTCGATGCATTCTTCACCATACCGTTTATAACCTTCCTGACAATCACAATGATAACTGCCAATGTCATTATAACATGACATATTGCTGTCACATTCAATGCCTAGTTCCTCACATTCATTGATATCTACAGAAACAACAAAGAAATAATTTATACTATCTCCCATCAACTTAACCAGCCACTGTGTGACAATGACCTTACAACGACATTAAAGTGACCTTACAATGACCCTACAATGACCTTACATTACCCAACACTGACCCCACATTTGAATGTCAAAAAGCACAGGCTATAACATTTTCTATTCTACTACAGCAAACCTTCATTGATAATATTTCAACTCCAACAAAGAACCCCTCAGAAAGTCAACACAACTTTACAGATACCACTATCAAAATCTGGAACTCTTTTTTTTTCATCTTTTATATTTTGTTACTTTCATCATGTATGTAATCTATCTTGTTCACTCTGTCGTGGAATAAATCTCAATTTTTAATCAAATTCTTTGTTCATGGCACCAAGTTAAAATTAACACAAATGCAACATACTACTATTTCCATGGCTAAATCTTGACCAGTAAAGATTTCACCAATAGACACATAAGTTTGACTACTTGTCAGTACTTACCTTCACATTTACCTTCCTTCATGTGAAAGCCAGTCTTACATTTAACACATTTATCAGGTCCATCCCCTAGACATGCATCACAAGCTGGGTCGCATTCTTTACATGTATGTGAACCAAGTGTATTGGTACAGAATTGATTCGCATCACATGGAGGGTCTTCTGTATCTGCACATTCATCAATATCTGTCAAATACAGGATGTTATACATCTCACAAAATGATTCCACTGTACATCGTGTATTTTACATTGTTCTGATTCACCACAAGGGTTCAAATCTTGTGAAAAAAAAACATGCAATCCTATTCAAGGTATGTATTATCATATAGCAAAATTTTTTTTTCAATTTGTTGATCTTGTATTGATTATTTAATGTGTTATGTAACTGGCAGACTACAAGATACATTGTGTTGTTCAGCCCTAACCTGGCATCTCAAGTCACACTTGTGTGAGTGAGTGAGTGAGTCACTGCTAGTAGATAAGACGGCATGATACTATATCTTACAGACTATTAGCAAATGGAATATAGAAAATAAACTCATCCATGATTTGTTCTCAAAATACCCCTTATGTAACTCATTTATAACATGTACTGAAAAGGCCCCACAGGCCATTCATATTTCTATCATCTGAACATGGAAAGGTATTTATCACACGGCTACACTCCGTCCACCAATCAGGGTACAGGATTGCCGTAGATTATAAGCCATAACCCACTCTTCACTAGTGCCACCTGACAGACTTGGAATACATGCAAATTCTATTGTTATCGCCGTGGTGATAAGTAAGATAATGAACTCGTTTGGTTGATTATGCGTCAAACACTCGGGGCTACGCCCCCTCGTGTTATAACGCATAATCAACCAAACTCGTTCATTATCTATCACTTATGAGTACATTTTTAGTAAAAAGCAAACGGGAATCCCCTACTTTAAAATTCAGTTCGTAAAATTACCTCTACAGCCTTCTTCCTCAGCTTCTTCCCAGCCATCACCACACTCATCACAGTCTTTAGGTAATGGTCCCCAGCATGTACTTGCACAGGCTTTATGACATCCTGAAGATTTACATAGAGGTAAAATACACTGTCAGTAATTATACAATGCCTACATGAAGTGAGGTTACATACAGCTGACAAGTTCCTAGTCTAGAGGCTATCTGTGGCTTCCAATCTGTGATGAGAGATGTTGAGATTCAAAGTCATGGATAGCCTCTAGACTAGGTAGTTCTTAGACACAAAATTACAGTTTTATGACACTGGCTGCATTATATAGGATATGAAATTAATTTCCCTAAATGATGGAAAGTTCCTGGAACTTCAAAATAATATAGTAATGTTTTTTGATAACACAACCAACTTACTATTGTTCATGTCTACATTTCAGCAACAAGACTGTTGCCTTCCTCTGAACAAACTGATGATGATTACTGTTCACCACTAGATGGCAGTGTTGTGAATAAATTGATCTAAATACTGTTTTTTTGTGTCATTTCGTTTTAAATAACATATTGATATATTCACTAGATAATTCATTTATAGGTGCTACTTAACATGGTATGTGCCTCAGAAATAAAAGTCTTTGAACTTTTGCTGTTACTTTTTGCCAAGAAAACTCAAACCCATCCTCAGTTAATATCAAGAAATGAAATCACAGGTTACCATACAGCTAAGTTAAAATGTAGGTGACTTACTTAAACAGATGACATGTGTATTATTTTTAGATTCTTCAAAATATCCATCTTTGCAGTCTTCACAGATTACGCCTTTGTATCCATCAGCACATTTACATTTTCCTGTTCCTCCACGAGTTCCTTCCCCCTGTGGTGTATGTAGGAACCTAACTATTATGATCACGTCAGGGACCAATCAAATTCCTACATTTACTCTGCAGATACTGTTTTACTGTGTGATGGTCCAATCAAATTGCTAATGGGGTATATCTAATATGCAGATGATTTTCAACTGAGCAATGGTCCAATCAAACGTCTATATTTAGAATCACATACATGTATATCAATCATTTCTATCCTGACAAGGTTTTGAAATCCACACCTTATTTTTTTACCAACTGTCAACTAATCAAATATACAAATGATGTAAAATGTCATATCTGCAATAAAACTTTCCTCAATTTTAGTTCGTCGACTTAGACATGTTGATATCTGATCTGCATCAATCATGTCAAACTTACTGTTAACCATCTAAAAATATGTAGTTATGTACAAACTCCAATTAGAGACATCCTACTTTTGCATTAAGCAATAGAGCGCCACCACTGGCCAGAGTGTAGACACCAGTATACAAAATTTTATGATGATGAACATTAACACAATGACTTAGACTATCAAAATAAACAAAAGAAAAAAGACAAAATGCTACTTACACTACATTTTCCATTTCCCATACAAGGCCTCTCGATTCCACCAGGACATTCTGTAAACCCCAAAACAGAACAAAAACAAGTACAAATCTAGCCATTTCATTTACAGCCCTGATAGACAAGTAGAACTATAGAGGCAATCTTGTAGTAAAGCAAATAAATTGTCAATAACTATAGAGAGTAAACATATATGTCATAAAATATTATCTGGATCTCAGTGAGAAGGAAATATTATCATGGTTGTGAGGACTCGGTTATCAGTCAGCAATTTCTACTGGCTGAAAATACTGTTTACAAATTGACTATGTTCAAAAGGATATGTACTAGTCCTAGGCTTCTGAAATAATACATTTTTATACTTAATATGAATGCTATAACTGAGTTTGGCCAGCAGTGGAATAGGTTTACTTGTGTGTTATAGGTTGCATTAATTGGTATGGTTACATGCCTTGACATGCAAACTGACTTCTGGAAACACATCTCGTTTGACATATTTTTATAAACATGTTTGTGATAGATAGTGACTATAAAAATAGAAAATGGGAATATGTGTCTATTTACAGCCAAATTTTAATGATAACGTACCCAACAGTACCGAGTAATACTTAACAAACTACAGGGTGTGTGTTTTAAATTTATATTTCAACATTTTCTAAAAGATAATTCCATCAAATTAACAATAAACAGTACATACCTTTACACTCTGGACCATATGTATTATTAGGACAGCAAACTAAAGAGAGAAAAACAAAACAATATTTCATGAGTATAAAATTGTACTAGACGTCACATGATAGCTAAAAAGTTAGAAGGTGCCAATCATTAAATAAACTCAGTAAGATATCTCATGTTGTACTGCCCTCACCAGCCTGCTCTAGTCATGAAAGGGGTTGACTGACGTGTGAGGCGCACAGTGTCACAGCGTACCTTACAGACTAATCATTAAAATACCATTTTTCAAATCCTACACGTAATCACAAAATACTTGCAGTATACAAGTAAATGATGTTTCCAAGGTTACATACATACTGAACTTCATAATTTCATATTCATGAATGTAAGTTATAAAATTCATTAAAACAGCATTATTCATATCCTAGTTATCATATGGTTACATACATACTGGACTTCATAAATTCATATTCATGAATGTAAGTTATATAAATTCATAAAAATAGCATTATTCATATCCTACAGTTATCATACAATACTTGTTCAAACAACTCTGTTATTTTATAATCAGATTAAAACCTATGATGTAGAGTGTACACACCTTTTATTTCTCCAATACAAAACCATTTATTTAAATCTTCATTTTCTTCCCTATGATCATTCCACCATTCCTCTATCACCTCTTCATGTTCTTCAAACATTCTATGGCACTGCAAGGAAACCAACATAATACAAGCTAAACAAAAATAACTAAATTGTGATTCGTAAAAAAGCAAAGGTTACTATAAATTAAATTTACAACATACTTTATTTAGCAGACATTAGTTGTCCCAAGCTACACTAAAGTTGGACTGTGATGTTTTATTATGTACATGCAATTCTCTAAGGCCCAAAAAAATTCTGTGGTTCCGATTTTGCTCAATTTTAGAATAGGTGAGGTAGGTAGATGTTTTGTCATGTGTGAGTGTCTAGTTCAGGTAGTCATGTTTTCCGTTGTTTTCCATATGGTCCCCGTGTTATTGGTTTCTTCCCATCAGATGTACAGCTATTACAGAATGGAAGAACAGTTTTATATTGTCTTTCATCAGTTTCCACATCCACTTTTTCTCAAATTTTCGCAATTTTATTTTATTTGTTCTTGAATACATAAAAAATAAGAGTTCAGAGTTGGCAGTGAAAAACTAGGTAGGGTCGGGTAACCGGAGCCAAACAATTTTTTTTTAGGCCTAACATCATAACTGAATTGTTACAAAAAGAAAAAAACTTGTGGCTCTTTTCTTTGTAACAATCATTTGAGAGTTACTGGGGTAAAAGGAGATATCAACATTTTTCACAAATCATGAGAAACATTTTTGACACAGAACATGCAAATTTGCTGATCACAAGTCACAAGAAATATATCCCAACCAATAATTTTATTTTGCGTGATCACAAATCATGAAAAGATAAAAAGTTTCAATCACGGGTCACAGAAAATATTGTATCTCCTTTTGACATATGATAGAATATGTTGTAATGGTGTGTCTCACATTACATTTCATAATGGCAACTATTAGATCAATCATACAAACCCGTAGTACTGGAATTGGACATATGGACATCACAATACGAATAACTTTCATGCCATATTGAATATTATATTCTTACTGCACTGCTACAATGGGAGATATGTCGTACAGTACAACAAAGTATGCTGGCTGTGTATCATTAGATTTGCTGGCTTGTTAGATTTAAGGACTTTGCATGTGGTAGTTCTACAAGTGCAATAGACAGTTAGACACATTTCATTACACCATGCAATTACTGGCAAAGAAAGTGCCTAATTTGTCCTTCTGAATAATTATCAGAGAATGATGTGTACCACTGGCATTACTGTGATTCCAACTACTTTGATAGACAGTGTCATAACTTACCCTATGTCTACCACTTTCCCAAGCTTCAACCTGAGAATCATCAAGTACGCGTCCCTGTTCATCAACTTTAATCCTAGGTTTCAATACTTTGCCACCCTTCTAGGAATTCAATATCATGTTATTCCAAATGTTTCATTTCCATGTAATTAAATCTGACTTGTTTTGACAAGTTTTTAAGTCCACTGATTTATACCAGTAACCTACTAGACAGACTTATTTACTTACAAAGACAGAAAATAACGATGCTGCATATCAAAACACCCTATGTGGGGAGGGGGAAAGGGGAGGAATGGGAGTGAGGGGGTGAGGCACAGAGGTCCAGAAAGTGCATTTTACCAGTGTACAATACAATGTTTATTTTAATTCTCCAGGGGGGGGGGGGGGGGGGGGGCATTCTTGCAAGATAAGTCTCTTTGCAAACACTGTTATTTTCTGTGACTAGTAGACTGTTTAACATACACACAATATGTACATTACCTGGAGACAGAAAAAAACAAAATGAAACAACTACCTACCTTATGGTCTGATTTGTCACATAAAGTCTCAGATATCTCAACAAATCTTGTTTCACTGAAATCAACAAAATTTGAAAATTGAAATATATTACAATAATATAGTACAGATTCAGAAAATAGAAATAGAATAACTGTATTGATCAATATTACAAATATTTCCAGATATATATATTGAATCTAAGTGATAATACAAAAGTGTTATCAAACTGTTATCTATTTATTTATTTATCCATCCATCCATCCATCCATCTATATACCCATCTATATATCTATCTCTCTATCTATCTGATATCCTGCACTTCAAATATAACTTTCCTTTTATCAACAAACTCA